>NW_020449897.1:132028-245680 GCF_003343035.1 Apteryx rowi
ATACCACCTGGGGGGGGGAGCGCGCTGGCGGTCTCGCATTGGGAAAAGGGGATGGGGACGACGAGTAGGGTCAGAGTTACTCTACCTAGCGGCAGCCATAGGAATAGTCTCTCAAACTCTTTTCCCTCTTGGCATCTTACTCGTGAAACAAACGGGATCAGCGAGAGAATAGCAGATGAGGACATCCCTCCCTTCCTAGCGTGGTAGCGTCAGCCCCTGGTGCGGGGGCGGATAAACTAGACTGTTCCACTGAAATTCGCCTTAACTAAAGAGGGGGGGAGGGAACGGCCTGCTCCCTGGTGAGCCCGAACCCAGCTCTCAGACAGCCCCCGCCCTTACCGCCCGCGTGGGCTCGGCCGCTGCGTGTCCCGGGAGCCGTTTGCGGCCGTTGCGTTGCTATGGCGACGGCGGGGCCCGCTCCTCCCTGCCGCCGCGGCGTGTGGCGGCGGCGGCCGGGCGGGCGGGTCTGGTGCGGGGCTCGCCCTAGTGCCGCAGCTGACGGCTCCCGTCGGGAGGATGGCCGCGGCGGGCGGCGGCGTCTCCCCGGCGGCCTCGCGGGGCGACCTCCTGGGGCTGCCGCCGTGGGATCTTGTGGGGGCATTGCGGGAGGGCCCGGAGAACAGACCGTCGGGTATCCTCTGGGGCGCGGGGAGATGCGGCTCCGCGTCGTCCCAGCTCGTCACCCCGCCGGGCCCCGGCCCCACAGCCTCAGCTCTGGCACACGCTGGCTTTGGCGGAGATCGGAGGACAAGGAGTAGCTGGGTATAGTGGGAACGGGGCTTTTATTTTCAGACTACATCAAAGCTGTTCTCTTCTGCCCACTAGTACCTCACGTGTCCCCTAAAACACTGGAACTCGTTGGAAGCTTCTCCCCCCCCCCCCCGGTCTTTTTACAGATAAAGAAGGAAATGCCCCTCGGAAGAGAATCTCTCCTTATTTGGGAGCATGGGAGAGGAGGTGGAGAAGTTCAAAGTGTCTGGGGTACTGGACCCCACAAGTTTAGTGAATGATAAGTTAAAAGTTGGAGATAGAAGAGCAGGCACTTGTTTCATAAGCTCTCCTCTGAAACAGTCCCAATGTCCTGACTTTCCAAGCATGCTACAAAGTCTTCCCTTCTCAGCTGATGATGGGGCAAATTTTGTTTTATTGTTTTACTCTCTTTTGTTCCATGRGAGGTGGCTGTAGTAATTGGTTTGGATAGTACTTCAAACAGATGGCAGGGTTATGTCATGTGTATCACCAACATTTTTTTTTTTCATACTGCAAAAGCAAAATATTTCCTTTCTGAAGTTTTAAAAAATTTCCCCAATTTCGAAGGAATTTGGTGATTTGAAATTACTTGCTTCAAAAAGTTTCTGTTGAGGACATTGTGAGGCTTTCCTGAAAAAAGTTAGATTAATGAGATATCATGGTAATGACCTGTGTGAAAGGGGAACAATAAGGAAAGCAAAAAGAGGGAGAGGGAATAAATGGAAGTGCTAGGAAAGAGGAGAAAATATGAGAGGAGGGTCACCAACCTTTTCATTTGGTTTGTACATTTATTAATATTCCACAACAATGTTCCTTAATAATCTTGCATTCTCAGAGCGCTTGATGAACACTCTGACCGAAGTGAACCAGAAAATTGCTTACTTGGAACAAGAATTTGGAAGATACCACAATGCCAATATGGTGACTATAGATAAGGAAAATCTCCAGTGCTGGAGTGTCTTCTAGTAGTCTAATTAAACAATATGAATCCTTCCGGACAAGTGCTGTAAAAATAGTGGCCCCATGTACTAGAATATATGTGTTTCTGATCCCATGTATTAAAATCTGTGCACTGGAAATACATCATTTTTATAATAGAGGGGGTTATAGTAAAAACCTTAAAATTAGAGCAAAAACTTGCAGTTCTAAATAGAGGCTTTGTGTGGTAGTTGTGGCTCTATCAGCATTTATATGCATGTGTGTGTGTGCATCTATTGGTTAGGAAGATAAAAAGATCAATGGCCAGAAATAAAATGAGGGCATTTGGAAGGGAGTCTGGAAGAAAGATTGGGAGACTGCGGACTTATGGTTTTGAACTGAAAAAACTGTAGCTAATGTAAGTGCTTTTGAGAGTCAAAGACCAATACATGACTGAGGAACTGAGCTCTTAATGCTCATTTTCATGTTTCTTTCTTATTGTTGTTAAAGGCATTGAAACATCTTGAGTTTTCAAAGAGATATTCAGAGCAGAAGAGCTCCAGACAAGAAATTCCCTGAGACATCCAAAGACAAAGGCACATATATTTCCTCTATAAATACTTCAGGGGGTTGTTACTGAGAAAAAGAACAGGCATTAAGGAGCTCTGGTCAGGACATACCCTGCCAGTTATACAGGGGTATTAATGTTCACCTTCCTAGAGGAATCCTGTATTATGTTTTCTGCTGCCTAGTTCCAAATTGGAATAAGCCAACAGCATCTCTGTGTTCAGCATAGTTGTGCGCTTGAGTTCTCCTTGCAGTAAGCAGGATAAGTACTGTAGTAATGCATTACAAACTATCTCATTTATTCAGGGTCTCACAGTGAATCTGTGACAAAGCCAGAGGCACAGCTTGGTCACTTTGCATGTTAACCATGAGATCATCTTTGTTCTGTATGTTGCTGGAAACATACTGAATAGTATAAGGATAGTTATTATTTATCATATAGTCTTGATGTATTAAKTTTGCTATTTAATTCTGCCTGGAGAAGCTTTGAGGAAAAAAAATGTTTACTATACTGTGAGATATCAAAATCTGGTGGCTTATACAACATAAGTTGACACCTGTCATAAATAATCAAATACTGTGTACAAGTTGTGTGTTGAAGTACCAGGTTAGGTCACCTTGGCAAAGATCTTTCCTATTTGCTTGTTTGTTTTTTAAATAGTAAGAAACTGGGGAGCTCAGTGTTCTGCCCACTTTTCCTTAAATACTCCCTGCTATATTTCAAAATAGGCACATGGCATAGCAGAATGGAGACTATGCCTTATTTGTGATTGATCTGAATTTGCTCTCTAATGTCTTCTGCTGTGTCTTCAGTATCCTCAGTCTTTTCTTTCTCTCTGCAGCTAAAGGCAGAAGGGAGACATGTGGCTTCATGCAAAAGTATGGCCACCCTCTGCACGAGTCAGGTGTTGACGTGCTACCTCAGGTCAGGTTCACTTCACAAGTGGTAAACCTGTCTTTAAGAGGAGACAGAATCCTTCCCCCTCCTTATGTATTATGCATCTCTTGGAAAAAAATTGAGTCCAGTTTTCTGGGAGATGTTTTGGAGACAACTGAGGCCTAACCTTTGTTTTTGGAGATGGGTTTATAAGGTACAAGAACTGATAACTTGTATCAGCTCATTGACTGCCTTGACTGCCATCATCTGCTTGTTAGCAATCTGATAAGGTGCGATAGATGACTAATGCATCTATTTCCTTCCATATGCATTCCAGAGATTAATAGTATTTTATGCTCTTAAAAAGGGCATTTTATGTTAATTTTACTGTCACTTATTTCACAAGTCTCATCAGAGTCTTGTTGCAGGACACAGAAGAAAGAAAGATTATGTATTATTGGGACTTGTKAGAAATTTTCATGTTTTCCTTTTTGTGTCATTTCTTTCTTTCCCTTACCATCCCACCCCCAAAAATGCCAGAGTACTTCAGAACAGGGCACAGTGGAAATGTACCAATATCCAGGATACAGTAAGCATAAACTGACACCACTGCCAAATGGGATAGAGCTTACAGATGTTGTGGAGAAAATACTGCGTGCCCAGAGAAAGTCATCAAGTGGAAAGGTATATTTACGACTTGGAAAAAGCCAGGCAGCCTGTCCCCACTGCCTTGGCATGTGACATAAATGCATACTTGTATRTGCCTGATTGCTATGCACACAAATGCTAATATGTATGTGAATGCTTTTACAGTTGGTAGGGGTTGTGAATGAGAGTTTAGAAAGCTTCTCCAGAAGTTTGAGAGCAAGAGAAAGAGGCTCAGTGTCTGCTTTTCAGAGTGATTTGCTTCAGGAATTTTCCCTCCTTTGCATGGTGTTACTAAATTTCATTTCTTGCCAGACTCTATTTCCTAGAAAAATGCTGCAGAATTTCCTCATTGCGCCAGTCTCCCAGGCTATTCTGGTGGATAGCTTTTGGTGGCTCTTTCTCCGCTTATATCAGGTAGATATCAAGACAAGCTGATCATTGCCATTTCTAGCATTGCTTCTCAGTATATTGCATTGTTTTCCTGCCAGGGGAAAATTTGACTTGTGATGTGATGTTGAAAGCATTATGGTATAACATTGTGCAACCTTCTGTGCCCATTACTTTGTGGGGAAGCGAATACCCAGCGCGGTCTCCCCCAGTACAATAACTAGTGATATCACTTAGGATCTGCAAAAGGTCCTTAAGCAGACAACAAGGAACCAGTGTGTTGCAGTAACCATGCAAGGAAGCTGCATGTCTTTTTATGGAGACACCTTTGCAAATTCTGATGGAAGGGTGAGAGTATGGCAGGACCAAAGATAGGGCTGTAGCACATGGTATTGTGGAAATTTTGGAATAGACTGAAGCTGCTCTTGGTGGCTTGCAGCTCCGGCTTTTTCAGTCCAAAAGCAATCCAGAATCTGTAGCTTAGATGGTCTCAGAGATGCTTTTAAGTCTACAGTGTGTTTCAGTTGGCTTTTTTTCATATACATTGCAAGATTATTTTGTTCTCAGTCATAATAATAACAGAGAAATCCCAGTGACTAGCAAATTAAGTAGACCCACTCTAGGCTTACTCTGATGTCAAAGAGAATGTTTATTTTAATTACAGCTGCTTAAAATTTGCTACATTCACTGACGGGCTAAATTAAACCAAGTTTAAAAACTAAAAAATGATTTATTTATTTATTTATTTATTTATTTTTGCAGAGTGAAATTACTTCCACGCCCAATTAATTTCTTAAACTTGAGATACTTTATGTCTCCTTAGTGCTATGGAGTCAGTTAAGCCCCTTCTGATAGTATCCTAGATACTTTCTCACCTATATTTTACTGAGAAAAGAAACACCTTTTTTTTTTTCCCTCCATTTGTTTCTCCTTTTCATGACAGCCAAATCAAGAGATAGAAGAACAGCTGTTTGATCATATTGCAAAGAATTATGCTTTCCTCCTGCTTGACTATCACAGATTCCACCACCAGGAGGCCTTCATTAAAGTGCATATAGATAGCCAGAGAAAACAAAAAGACTCGCATTTCAAACAGTGAAATGAGATGGAGAAATCCATCACCACAGGAGTAATCTGAAACTAATACTTATCCTATAAGTTGAGGTGCTGTGCAGGCATCTATTAATTGATTTTTGCAGGAATCCTAGTATCCAACTCTCAGTTGGACTGTAACTTTTGTGCATATTGGAGCATTGTGGGTGGTACCTGTGCAGTTTGAATAACCCAGTGATAGCCAGGAAAGTTCATGCCTTTGTCTTTCGAATAATAAAGCTTTTAATAAAATAATATGGTGGAAAAACACTGTTTTCATTTCTAGTTACTGGCTTCTGCTCTCTCTTTCATCCAAGGACTATGCCTTCACTTAATTCACCTCTGCCTTCACTCTTTTAGTTAGTTATTTATGTATTCCCTGGTTCTTCTTTTTTTTTTTCTTCAACTTCTTTGCCTCATAGCAGGCAGTTACTGTCTCCTAAAAGTTCCAGATATCTACACTAACAGTCTGATTCTTCTTTTTCTTTCTGCTAATGTGACCTTCTGTAAAGAAAGAGGGAAGGGGAAATGATTTTTTTTTTCAAAATATTGCACCTTTTTTTAATTACAGGACCTGCCTCAATTGAAACTTTGGGTATTCCTTAATCCAAAATAAAGAATATGTAAACTTTCAGATTACATAGGTAGTAAGATAAAAGTTTTCTCTGAATAAGGGAACTGGGGTATTGATAACAATGTATTGATACTTGAGCTAACTATTCAAAGCAGAAGTCATTCCTTTGGCTGAAATGTAGACTTTGTCATTCAAAAGAACAGTGTGTCTGTTCTAAGAACAGATCTCTTAACTAAAAAGTATATGGAGTTGTGATTTTTCTTTGCTTAACTCCTAGGTTTTCCCTTCATTGCTGAGTCAAGCCTTGTACATCTGCTTCTGCTCTGGTTTCCCAAGATCATGTTTCAATACTGATGAGTTCAAGACACAGCTTTGCAATGTAATTTCAGAATGGATAGCAGGTGAGAGAGTTTTTTGTTCCCGTCCAAAAGTGCAGCTTGTGCAAGCTGTAGCCTCAAAATTGAGTTATCCCTTGTCTTTCAAACTCCCCTTCTGCCCTGAATTCACACACATACTTTTCAGACATTTACATTTATTTACTTGGCTATTTCTTACATGTACTAATGTGTAAAACAATATATTGTAACCCCTAATGTATCCTCTGCTCTGAGAAGCAGAAAAAGTGGGTAAGATATGCTGTATAGTTTACATGCCTCTGAAGAGGTTTCTGAATCATCCTGTAACTGTTCTCACCACAGTGCTCACCTTAAAGATCTTAAGCAAACGTATGGGCAGTTCTGCTGCTCACATTCTCTGGGCAGAATCCRTATCTTCCTGACAGTTTGCCATGAAGCCTTTCCTGATGTTCAGGAGACTGAAGGTTCAGTCTGCACAGCAGGGACAGCTTCTGTCAAGATGTGTTCCACTCTCTATCACCTGGCTCCTCTAGCTTGCTTCCACACCTTTGATTTCATTCTTCTCATTGTCTCTCTCTTACCTTCACAGTCCTTCTCTGTTTTTGTGAATGACTTAAGATCTACTCTTCAGGAAAATATGAAATATTAAACTTCTAGTCTATAGATTCCTAATTACTGGATTCAGGGAGGCTATACTAGGGGAGGGATCACTCTGTATAAGCCTGTTTCTTGTGCTCTGCTGTAACCATCCACAGCTGGCAACCATTGGAGACAAGATGTCTCAGGCCTTTGCGCTGAGCTACTCTGATATTTATAAGTGGAGCAAACAGGACCTGCCTTCTAAATCCCCTTCTAACCTTATTTTATCAGATGTCTTAGAGGAACAACTGTGTTTTGTCTGTACACACAAGTGATGCAGCATCACATGGGATAATGTGAAGCTTAGTGTGTATAGCACACTCTGAAGATGTAAGAAAAACACTTATTTTTTCTCTTTCTTGTTTGTTTGCTGTTTCTTTTTTCTCTCCACTCAGGCATGCTACCAGTCCCAAGAAGCTACACTAACTGGGACTATTCCCAGTTGGAACCAGAGAGATTCAAGATGAACAATCTACAGTCACCAAATGGAAGCACAGGAGTAATAAGAACACTGATGAAACCAGTTCTCCCTAGTTTCCGCTGAGCTAAATAGGAGTTTAGTATCCAAACCAGGATGCCTTGATCTGCAGGGCTTATTCCATGTTGATACTTTGTGTTAGGAAGGTGCGTCTGCGGACTGCCTTTTATGAAAGGCAAAATCAGAAATATGATGAGAGTTACACAATGTGGTGTCTACAGTAACATGAAAATGGACTGTGTGCTTCCAAAAGTAATTTCCAGTCCTGGGTGTCTGCTGTAAGCACGTATGCAAATGAGGTGGCTTTTCAGGAATGCAGATGTGCTTACAGACAGCTGGAACTAGACTGGGGTAAAAGCTATTCAAGGATATGCAGGAGATTTAGAATCCGTTTCTGTGAGACCTGCAAAGGCCAGGTGCTATAGCAGCAACTGCGCTGAATGTATGCTTTGTTTACTTTTTTTCCTGTTTTAATGCTCCACTGTTCTCTGGGGTAGCAAGGAATGCAAATATAAGTAGCTCGTTCTACTCACTGAGACCCACTTAGGACCAGACAGAAGTGGTCTTGGTAGTTCAGCTGTTATCACCTAAATAGCTGGATGGTGGTGTTGCATTTAAAAGGCATAAGGCAGGATCTTCACTGATTCACAGGGAAAAGAGAGAACCTTGAAAATATAGATTATGAATAAAGCATCCAAAATCAAGATGCCCAAGTAAAATGAGCCTTGTAAAGGGTGCAGTCTCTGCATAAAACCGGTTCCAAGTCCTGGATTCAAAACTGATGAATTATGTTTTTCATTCTCTCTCCTTTCCCCAGATTTCTTCAAGGCCAACAGCAGTCCAGAGAAGACTAATAGGCACCGCCTGCCTCAATGTAAGGTAAAAAGTATGTTCACAAAGACAAACAACCAGCAAGCAGACATGTCACAGAAGCCAAYGCTTTAATTGAAAGTATCCATTGCTGATCTCTTCATCTTTTCTCTTGTTACTGACCTTTTTTTTTTTTTGATCAATTTGTCTGTCAAATTACATGAAAAAGAGGCTTTTCCTTCACCATTAGGAAGGTATTCCTTAAAATCCACTAACAGTTTTCTCATTTTCTAAGTTTGATCTTACTAATTTCAAACATGTGCCCCACAAACATCTTTTATGCTTCCCTTACTGTCTAGGGCCTCCCACTCATCATAGGTCATCACAGGCAATGCTCATTGTCTATAATGTACTCTCCAAGCCAAGATATAGCAGATAGCTTCTTCAGAAAAGAAGTAAGAAAAGAAGGAGGTACGGGCAAAACCGTATTCAGCTTTGACACACGCACCAAATGCTTGAATATTGTGAAGAATTTCATGTTTTTAACATTATTGGGAAGAGAAGCAGTGCCATATTTAGAAACTGGCTCCCAGCTCAGATATCTATGTGATTTGATCTATTTTGGAAATAAAAGCAGATGAAAATCTGAGTCTCTGAAGGCTTAAATTGTGTCAATTCAAAAGAAAGCTAAATTGTTTTCATGGGTCAGCAGACAGGCTGTTTTTTCAATTCATTAATTTACTGCTGAAGTAACATACTACTTCTGTTTCAAGTTTAAACAATTCATAGTGATAACTTGTTATCAGGGATTGTATTGATATGTCAAACCTTGTGCAGAACATGGGAAAACTTTCAATCTCAGTTGAGACAGGTGGGCCTGTGTTCCACAGGCTGCAAATAAGGATGATCTAGTCAGTAAACAATGGGGACTGCAGTTTGCAAAACAAGTCTCCTAATTTGATATTTAGTCACCTATACAGGTAGTTATGCTTTCAAAAATACTCCATAGTAAGTACTCATTTTGCAGTCCATGGGAACTGCACTGCAGCTGCTTTAGATTAAGCTTTAATTATGAGCTTTTGACTGAACTGCTGTTTTGAATTCTTGGGGCCTGAATGACCCAGATGGTGGGCTAATGCAAGAGCATTACTGCTGTTTTGGATACAAAATAGCAAATGTCTTTAAAATGTCTAATAGAAGTTCATTGTTCTTTTTCAGATAAATGTTTTGTTAGTGTTTTAGGAGGAAGGAAAAGATGGTTATTTCTCATGCAAAGAATGGAAAAGTTCTAAGCATAGAGAGCAGTTAAAGGAAGAAAGAAAGAGAACAGAAAGAAAAGTATATTTGGACAAAGTAGCATGGAAAAAAGTATGAACCGTGGAAGGAATAGTAATGGTAAATGTAGACAGAGGCTAGATTTAATGGGAGGCCAGGAACACTGCACCTGATACAGAAGCCAGTGAGAACATTCAAAGCTGCTACCAATACAGTCAACCATTTTGCATAAATGCTTTGAGAATAAATTGTGTTATATTGTTCTTAAACTGGATTTTGATTTTTCCTGTACTGTATACTGAAGTGGGAAAGGAATGGGTGATCAGTGCAAAGGTCTGCCCATTCTGTTAAAATCTAGACCCTTGGAATACAAGTTGGCAAGAGAGCAGGTTTTCGCTGTAAAATCTGAAATTAGGTATATCAAATATTTTCTTGTATATTTAGTCTAATTACAGATGACTCTTAGTTATCTCAACGTAACACAGAATGTATTCAGTTTGAATCTTGCTGATTTCTACTTATTTTTGTAATGAGAATTTGTGTTGTCACACATCTGTCAACAAGTGCAAGCAACAACTTCTGTTTCTCTTGATCAAGATAAATATAGTTTGCTATATTTTTTTCTTTTAATGTCCCCACTTAGAGCCTCCAGATCACTTTTATTCTCTGGAGTACCTGTCTTTGTGTAGTTAGTCCCAGCAAATTCATTTGTCTCAACACAGGCCAGGGTCTTGTCATTACAAAATGTCAGAAGAAGGACCCCTCACCAATGCTGCTTTGCCATTGTGGAATAGCAAGGAGGAAACATATTTCATTCAGTAACTATTCAGGGACTAGATATTTGGGAGATATTCATTTGCTTATGAACTAGTTCAGAAAAATCTAGCAAATATGTGATGTTAGAGACATTGTTTCTTTTTTCCCAGAGATCTGCATATTGGAAGTGGGAATGTGTGTGTGTTGTGGTTTATTAATTTTGTTGAAGTGATTTATGGAGTTGATAAATCTTGAGAGAAGCAATCTCCAAGCTTGCTTCAGTTAGAGATGGCTGACTTCAGCAATGGCTGAGCATTTTATGTAACAGTTTAGTCAGTTACTTTTTACTAGTTAAAGACATTATCCTGGTATCATAGTTATTTTCCTAACCTATAATTACCTTCTACCACCCTGAAATTTTTTCTGCAATTGCAGCTGGAGAGTATGTTTTTATTCCTTTTCCTATGACTGCTATGTGGTTTTCCTAGCACTGGTGGCTGCTATATTTTACCCTAGGAACAGTTTCACTTGTGGATGAACTAGATTTTTTTCAAGAAAGTACACAAAAATTAGGGTATTAATCCTACCAACATGGTAAATGACTCAAACTTTTTTTCTGCTTTTTTTTTGCTTGAAGGAACCAAGACATGGACAGGCTTCTAGCAAGTACAAACCTCATCAAACAAGCAAAGTCATCAAGCCCAAACAAGCGAAACTTAAAGCAGTGACTTTTCCAGGTATATGACTGGGAAGAAATGTAAAGTGTTATTTACTTTACTAAGACTTTGCAGGTTTGTTGTTCCACAGCCCTTTTCTATGCAATAATATGTGTTCCCCATATGCAAAGCAGGAGGGTGTGTGTGCATATATATGTGTATATGTTTCTTGATCCCAGATAGCTGGAATCCATCATAGCTGCTTGTATGTATATCATGTGTGTGTGTGCGTGTAATTAGTGCAAATAGTTCCTTACGTATTGGATTCAATGACATGTGCTAGATCAGGGGCCACCAGATTGCTAATACTTGTTTATTATTTCAGACTTACAGACCCAAGATGCAAAGCTTGAAAAGGATAAGATGGAAGGTGCTTGGAAGGAGTCTCAACATATGATGAAAACTAGGAGATTAAAAATAGCACCTCATCCTAGAGAGGTGATGCAGTGTTTGGAGAAAGAATGTCATAGACATGTCATAGGTTGAGTGACTTTTTCTCTCTTCTGTGGACATAGCCGGTCCTACTGGCATCCACATATTTCCTGCAATACAGAAAGGAATTTTAAGGGCAGTTGCTGGTGTAAAGGGAGTACAGGAGCAGGCTTGCTTTGGGCTGCTTAGTATTATTTTCTGTCCCTAAGCCAGTAAAGTCCTTCCCCTGTCCCCTGTTAAAACCTTCATCTTCCTAAGAAGAATGGATGAGAGAACTTTGCTCTATTCTCTGGAGCAGGTCCTACAAGAGAGTTTAAACAACCTCCATTGTATTCGAATTATTGACGAATACAGCTTCCAAACTCTAGTGCTTTGGATATATTTCTAGTTTGACACTGATGGTAGTTTTGAAGTCTGTAGCACTGTGTGCTTTTCAACAGGCTTCCTTTAGCATTTGCTGTTTAGAGACTTTAATATAGTGTTGGTGACAAACCATATACTGCATGCTTATTTATACTGTGTCTGGAATTTCCTGTCTTTTTCTTCTATCAAATATATGTAAATTCTTCCTGAAGCAACACCCAGAAAAATCCTCCACCCAGATAGTTCAGACTCCTGAGATGATTTGCAGATGCTTTTACTTGAGATAGATAGAGTGCCTTCAAGGCCACTTGGTCATTCATTACAAATGGTTGGTATGAAAGGTGGCTGTTATACTCACCAGCTTCTTATCTCCATTTACTTTTGCTGCGTTAGCACTGTGATAGCTGGGGTGGGGAACAGTGGCTTTTCAGCTAGAAACATCTCAGGGCTGCAACTATAATACCAAATACTATTTTGATATCCAAGATTTAAGAATAGTGTGTCATGTGGTTTCCTACCTGTCGCATATTTATTTCCTTAAGAATACCCGTCTTGTATTGCCTGGCTATTAAAGCAGCAAGTGCTGCCTTAATGACCGAGTGGGAAAAGAACAATAGACACAGACAACACAGGAAGAAAGACATGCAGTAGAGAGTATGGGGTTATATAGAACTCAATGGGAGTTGTGTACCTGCACTGAGTTTCAGAGACAATTAGATATCATTTATAATCACCAGTTCAGTGAAAGCACCAGGAGGAGAGCTTAAAAACTTTCTTCAGATACAGAGAGAGGAAATTTTCAAGAAAGAGATACAATTCCAGTAAGGCTGGTAAAGAAACCATGATAATCCAAGTGACACAAGGAAAGGGAAACAAAGGTTAAAATATAAGGATAATCAGGTTAGTAAATCACTGRAGTTTAAAAGTGCAAGAATGAAGAAAATTATTAGCTGGACCATTATTGCAAATTAAGGCTCTATGAGTAGCAAAACTAAGGAAATGCATTATTTTAAAGTTGACTACAGCTCTTTCAGGAGCTCAAAATAATTGTGTGATGAGGCTGTCAGTGCCTATCTGAGTTTTGGGAATTGAAAAAGAAATCGCTTCTGATCTCTTCTGGCCACTAGCCTGGCAAACATATGGAATACAAATGGAGCAAGATTGTTTTTTTCTGTGGTTTGCATACAAACTCGCTTGCAGAAGCAGCAGGCAAAGCCAAGAGTAGAAAACTGGCCAAAAGATGAGAATGTTTGCTTCTGCAACATGGCTGGTTTAAAAGAAAAGCTGCTACCAACTGAGAGGCAGTGCTAGAAAACCTTGAATTTTCCAAAGTCACAAGGTATGTGGAGACACTGTGAAAATAATTAATTTTGCAAGTAGAGGTTCCTCAAAGGTGTTTTTTTTTAAATGAATAAATGTCTATAATACCAGTGCTGAATCTCTTTCAAGTGTGAATTTAAAAATGTATTTCTTGTAAAATGCCATTCTTGGATGTGACCAGTGAATTCTGGTGTAACCTGGAAATTTAAAAATTTTCTACTGCCTGCACTTTAAATACATTCTTGTTTCTGAAATGTTCCAATGAAAATGCTGCCCTGAGTACAAAACAGATCAGTGTACTTGATGTCATTATTCAACCTACTTGACAACAGAAGCACTCAGCTTCTGTGAGCTGGAATATATTAGAGAAAAACACATTCCATTAATTATACTTTTTTTGTTGTAACACTGAAGACTGTTTTCTTATATTCTGGTGTTAAAGCTGTTTTGTTCTGTGTCTGTTTTGGATTACATTTCAACTCTGGTGTGTGAGTAAGTTAGAGGAGCATTGCCTTTTTTGCCATAACAGTTAAGAAAATATTTGCAGTATTGCCAGCTTGTTTGTATTAGGAGTCAGAATTTCTTTGGTGTGAAGAATGCACACACAGTCCTGGGTTCTGCAGCATAGTAGATGCATCCATCAGGCAACTTTCTTGTTTTAACTCCGTTTTGGTGAGTATTGTGGTTAAATTAATTTTTCTATTTCACCTTTCTCCAAAAGCAGTACTCTCTTTGCTCCTCTCTCTTTTCTTTCCTTTTGCACCAACATACACAGCTGAAGCTAGGCAAACTCTGCTTACTGTATTTGCATTCAACCCCAGAGAAGTCCCTCTGTCTTCAGGAATGGTGAGAGTCCACCAAATGGCAAAAGTGATCTAACACCTTGCTGAGGCAGTTTTTCCCTGTCTTTTTTCCCCCGTCCTCCCRGCTGTCTGATCCCATGTCTTCATTTTTGTTCAGATGAGCAGCAGAGCGAATACAAGTAGTAGAAATACAAAGCCACTTAGATAGGGGAGAGCATAAGAAATGGCCTGCTGGCTTAGCCCAAAGGTCTAACTCTGAAAGTGGCAACAGGAGATGTTAGTAAGGGAGAGCAGATGACGCAGGCCACATTCTGTAGTCCACTCAGACCTAGCCTTAGTGTCTGACTGGCCTTATTATGTGCCTCAGTCTCTTGGATGGTGGCTTCCTGCCTCATCTGTCTGTGAGCAGAGAAGTACTTGGTCAATTCTTGTTTTGCTTGAGTGAAATTAAGATTATTCACTCATGGACTTTAACCAGGTCTGAGACTGAGCTTTAATTCAAATGCAGGCTTGTTGATTGCATTGTCACAGACTTTGAAGACTGATAACAATTTCAGAGGAAATAAAACAGGATGAAGAAAGCAATAGTTAAGTTTGTCTGACCTTACAGGCTAAAGCAAATGAACAAAGATAAATTTAAGTGCAATTAATATTCCCATATAACTACATATGTCAGCAGTCTTATTCCATAATTAGACTGTTGTTTCTGTTTATTGTGAAGTTGATTAAGCTAAACTAGAACACAGCACACTTATTCCAGAACAAAAATGTCCTTATGTGGAGTTAGTCAAAAACAGTTATTCTGAAATACCTATCTGCAAAAGCTATTTATAAAGATCTCCCTGAGTAGAAAAGGCCTATATTTTTCAATGCATACATTTCATGATTCAGATTAATATATTTTTCCAGCTTCATTTGGTTTCCTGTAATAGAGATTTTTGTGCGGAATTTCCCTCTGAGATTGATAAATTGTAGAATGTCACAGAACCAGACTCGTCACTAAAGAATTAAAGCAGGCTGCAAGCAACGAAGAATTATTATCTTAAAAATGAAAAAAGTTACTTTTTGAAATGCTACAGATAGAAAAATTTTAAATGTATTAGCATAGATCAGAAATGTGCTGAGTGATAGATTTTAAAGGACTGAATTTTAGCTACAGCCAGCATATATGCTTAATCCATGTCTATCTGTCCTTGTACTGGTCTTCCTTTGAGCTGAGACGGTCCTTGTGCTTGTTCTAATTTGTCAGCTACCAGTGAAATCAAGAAGTGGGTATGTCAGCCTCTAGTTAGTGAAACATGTTGTTATGCTCAAAATTCTATTTATGAGCAAAGAGGAAGCACACCCTATATGTAAGTAAAGCCAATAACTTACTGTTAGTGTACTGTAATTGAAATCTTAAGAGTCTCATCATTATTAATCCAGATCTGTCACAGAAGTATAATAATGCAGTTAGAGTACTTCTATAAAATTGTTAACACACATTCTTCTAAGTTTCTACCCCTTTTTGTGGTGTTATGCTCCCCCTTTCACTGCTGCTCTTGGTCCTGAGGTCAGTGGTTTCATTCTGGTGATGGCGTTGGGGGGATGTTGCAGAGGGTTGTCAAGCATCTGGAGTCCTTTGCTGTGAAGCATATGATGTTCATGTTTATGGTTTCTTCTTCCTTACTCTAGGATCTGTTTGGGGTCTTTCTCATATGTTTGCAAACATACATTTAAACTTTTCTTCATTGGTCTGCAGCTCCACATTACATCCAAATTGACTATATATGGTGCCTTTTATGCATGGTAGATACTATTTCTTTGTTCTCTTTGTTACCCCTAAAACAAGTTTTGTTCAGCTTCATTTCTTTGACCATTAGTGAGCTGTTTATAGCCGCGGGGGTCTCCAGTGCCAAGTCTATGTCCCGTTTGTTATCATCACATAGCGTATTCCTGTACACCGTATTCTGTGTGTTCACTTCTCAAGGCCTCTGCTATCATGCCAGGCCTGTAATGCTCTTGTATTGCATCATTGTGTTATTGTGTTATTTGCCCTTTTAAAACTAGAAGTTAGCTCAAAGTATATTGCATATTTTTATTTAAAAAAATGTATTATGTAGTGAATGATGGAAAACAAGGGTAATGGCAAGGATGCACTGAAATTGTCTGGTTCTTTCTCAAAGATCTCTGGTAAAAGAAAATCTAGTCTCCCCAGGCAAACAAACATCTGTCAGGTTAGTTGATTCTGCTTTGAACTAGATAATCTCTTGATGTCCCTGGCAGCCCTATTGTTCTCTATTATTAGTTTGTTTTTCTTATCTTAAAAAAATGCATTGTGCATTCTGAAAAGGGAAAGCCTTTCTTATCTCCTTTGTCTGTTTGATGGTCTCTGCATATGATATATTGATGCATATTTCCAGAAAGGCTGCAACTGGGTTTAGGTTTTGCAAAGCTTAAAAGCTGCCTTATTTATTCCAGTCTGCATTTTTATATTTTTTATCATGTCATCATTTATTATATATGAAGAATTACTTATTTCACAATAATCTATTAAAATGATCACAAAGCAAATGAAGTTCATGATGAATGGACTGCTATTTCTTACTGAATTTGCATAGGTTACATATTACAGATTATTTTCTTTTTTGACTGAGAAAACCATGCCTGAATTCTCTAGTTTTTTTAGGAGGGGGAAAGGGGGCTGGTGGGAGGGAGGGATATATAGTTACTAAGTTCTCTTTTGCGTCTTCTCCAGTCACATCCAGCTTGTCATGGTCCTGACTTCACCTGGCGTCTCTTTAATATCAATGAACACAGCCCTCTAATTCATCATTTTCTTCAGAGATGCAATGCTGAACCACGGTCTGGAGAGGACATCTTGATACACAGAAGGGAGACCTCTAATCCTATAACATATCCTTAATGATTAAATCAAGATAAACTAGCGTTGGCAAAATCTTTCCAGTCAATTTTTATTTATTTATTTTTAATGCAGGATTACTTGCAACAGCATACTATTGAATATTTTGTCCAGGCCTTGCCTAAAGATCTGCAAACTTGGACAGGGACTTCACACAGTCCCACAGTGTGATCCCTCTTCCTTCCATGTAGCTCCAATTTAACAATGTAGCCCTCCTGTTACTCCAGTCTGGACTACGAAGCTTGGCTGATTTTACTTTGTTATTCCCATCCTGGGACCCATCGTACATGTACAGCTTTTGCAGTTCATTTTAGTTCTGACCAAAGAGAAGGAAAACATGGGCAAGATTTTCCTTTATGTAAAACTTACAGCGTCTACCCCAACATATGCAGACCTGATCYGAGAGGGTTTTAGGCATATTCACATAATGGATGCTGCATTCAAAGAAGTATACCAGAGACACTGCAGAGAAATTAGGAATTTCGACCAGAGGCAGCAGAAAGAGAAGCAAGAATTCCTTAGGTACAAAAAGACTGTATGGTCTCATCCTACTGTGTTCTGATAATGTGAATTCAATTCTGCTATCCTTTTTCTTTTGCTGGAGGTATAACCTGTTAGCTAACAACAATATTTAGAAGAGCTTTCAGACATGGAGAAAGAGGAGATGTGATGTATGCAGTTAGTTAGACACAGTATAAATTCCTTGGGGTATATTAAAGCAATATGGCCTTTCCCTGAGACTGACTTAGATGGCATCTGCCTAGTACTCCCTCAAGGAAATGTTTTCAGCAGATTTTGTTTTGGAAGTGGTTAATTCTGATGAAGTCATTGCAGGAGTAGCTAAAGTGAGACATTAAATACAAGGCTATCAAGATTTGAAGATCTAGGTAATTTGGGGGATACATTAGCTAACATAACTTCCAAAGCGGTGCAGGACTCTTATTCTATATATTACTTTGATTGCTTTAGGAGATATAAAAAAAGTTTTGTCCTTGTTAATATTTGGATTGCCTTCAAACTATTTAATATTCCTTCTTTCTCTCTTCCCTTCTTTCTCTTCCCACCATGTGTTTTCAACTTTACAGAAAAAAAAAGCAATTACTGCAAGAGAACAGAGAACTGAAGAATCTGAAACAATTGCTGCATCTTCACCCAAAAGTATTCTGCAATTCTGAGAAGATTTCAGGTGTGTCAGAAAAATATTTTTGTCTGGAACCAACTTTAGGTGAAATGTTATCCTACAGAAACCTGAAGGCATAGTACCTCCAAAATAGTTCAGACATAAATGTCCACTCATATCCCAGGCTGAATCTTCATGGGATATACTCCGATAGCCAACCATCAGATTTTTCTGTCCTGATTAGGAATAGGCAAAGTGCCAGCATGAAAGTTCGGAGAAGAAATCAGTTTATATATTTGATTCTAGTCCCTTTGATCCACATAAACCTGAATTCCCCCCCCMCACACACACACAAATCATGATTTCCCTACTGTAAGAATGGATTAAAATGGCTTGTGAGGATGAAAATATCAATATTTTTATAGTAAGGGTTTGCATTGGGTCTTACCTGAATTGAGGTAGTCTCAAATGAAAGGAAATGCAGCTCACAATGATGTATCTCATTGCCAACACCTCCACCGGCAGCTGGAAGTGCACTGAACAGCAGCAGAACCTTTGAGAGGGAAGGAGTAAATCAGGGATGCCTTGACACTTTTAGCTATTGTGTAATATGAGGTAGTATATGGACTTACTACATAATGTCTGTTGGAAGCTTAATGATTAGTTAATGATCACACAACATTTTGAACACGCAGAATGTAACTTACTGTCCAAAGTAGCACTCTGAGGTATGATATTATTTTCAAATTCTATGCATTCATTAATTCTCTAAGAACTATTTTATGAACTAGAAGAATGGATGGAGGATTGTTTACATGGTTATTAGCTGTTGCAGAACAGTAAAGCTATACCAGAAGGCTTAGACTCTGCATATGCACTCTGTTCTGGAATAAAAGCATACTTTGTGAAGGAACTCATATTTAGTCTAAGTGAGTGTCTACCTAAGTGCTGTTCTGTAATAGCTCTTGCAGAACAATGTAGTTTTCAAAAGCTCTGCCAGCCAGTTCCTCCATATAGACAAAGACACCCAACAGTAGTATTTAGGTACTTGCATAAATAGCTTTATTGTGTGCTGATTATGCTTAGGGGTTGTAGGGTTTTTGTTTGTTTGTTTCCTGATTTGGCAAGTACTAAAGATACCTACATATATTCTTAATTCCCAAGAGCAGAACATGGGGGATTTTTCAAAAGTACCTTGAAACACATTGATATTTTGCTCCAATCACTTCTGTCATTTGAAAGTCTACCATAAACAAGGCCCACAACACTGGCATACAGCCAGTTCTTGTGATCATAAGAATACATTAACATWTTGTTTCCATACAATTATGTATCAGCTGTGCTACCAAAGGTGAACTAAAACAGATAAATTTCTTTTCAAATATTACATCCAAGAGGATGAGACTACAGAGCTGTAGAAGTTTTTATATTCTAAAATGCACCTTTTACATCCTTTTAAAATGTCAGATTAAGTTATGTGAATGACTCAGTCTGATTTTTTTTCTCCTGTGACTTTAGGCAAGTCACTTTTCTCCTAGCTTTCAGAAATGGATGTTATCTGACAGTTTTTCGACCGTCCAATCTGAAAATATCTTGTTCCTTGTTTAGAAAGATGTGTATATATTACCCTAGAAAAAATAAGTGAACTGTGTTAAACTGAATGCTTGCAACCCAAAGCCACTCCARATTTTTAATTAATTCTTCACCAACTGTAAAATAAGAGTAATGCAACATACCTTGCAGATGGTAAATATAATAGTTGATAAATTTTAGAAGATAAAATGATTAAAGAGAAAGATCAACCATAGTTCAGCATTAAACATAGATATCAGGGAATATATGGATTTATGTCAGTCACTATAGATGCAGCCCTTGGGTTCCAGTGAAGTTGCCAGTGCAGACCTTTGCCATGACAAATCTTGCAGTGCCATCTTTTTGTGTCTTATGTCCCCCAAAAGAAATGCCAGTTTTATTCCTGAGCAGCGTTATCATACACTGTCAGTGCAACCTTTGTTGAAAGTAACCCATGTTTTTTGTCTTTACCAGAGTGGGAGGAAGGAAAGATCACAAATAAGAGCGGATGTGGACGGAAGGGAAGGAGAGCACAAGAGCCCTAATTCAGGATGGACAGCAGGGCCCGTCTTACCGCTGAAGTGGAAAACGCGCTGCCTTGGCTTGGCATCACCTACTCAAGGCGCTGCGAGGGGCGAAAGAGCCCTCAGGCCCCTGCCCCTGGGCCGTGTGTGTGAGCGAATAAAGTGCCATAGCGCGAACCTGCACCGCCTGGGCACTGCCAGAGCCCTCCTTCTCCCCTCCCTGCGGCGGGGCGGGCAGAGCCGCGACGGCGGGTCCCGGTACCCCGCCCCGCGGGGTAAGAATGGAGCAGTCCGCCCGCCCCGCCAGCAGGAGCCGYTGGGGAAAAGGGCGGGGGGGGAAGAGGGGTGCGCGCGCAGCCGCTGCGGCCCCGGCGGGCCCGTTAAGCGCCTGCCCCGCGGCGCTCTGGCGGGCGTGGGCGTTCCAGCGCGCGCCGTCAGTTAACGGCCCGCTCGTTTTGGCGGGAGCGCCCTCCCCCCTCGCCCCGCCCCTCGCCCCGCCCCTCGCTCCGCCGGAAAAAGCGCCTGGTTTGTTCCCGAAGGAGGAGGCGGAGAGGCTCTGGCAGCCTGAACTGGTTTAGGGAGTTCAGATCCCTACACGCCGGGGTACTGTAATCACTCACTGCCCTGCTCTGCCAGAGGTGCCCGTGCATGAACAATGCTTTAATTCACGTAATTTTGACGAGGAATTTTGGTGCTCCACAGGGCAGCGAGATTCTGTGGTGTCTGACCCTTTTCGGAACATAAATTTACATCCCCTGAAAAGGCACCTGGCAAGGAAAAGCCATATAGGGTGTTGATATATGATTAATCATTTATTTTCCTCCAAATCAATACATGTGAAATTCCAACACAGCACACCTCAGGGAAGGTCAAGAGGAGGAGAGAACAGATCACTCTTCTAACTATAGCACAAGGGACTCAAACTCACCTCCAGTGAAGCTGGCAGCAAAGTTTCTGTCAGTTCAAAAGCAGTTTATTAACTCCAAGACTGTGTTTGGGCCAAGTCCCTGTCATATCAACAGCGGTGTATCTGTCTAAAGGAGTGCAGCAAGCAGGTCTTGCTCATGCATCCCAATGAATAGCTCCTGGGGCGGTAACAGCAGGGTCAGGGCAACTGAGGTGATGGAGATGTATTTGTGTTTCTTCATAAAGAAACTCACTTCTTATGTACTTGCTCTGTTGTCTCAGACTTTCATCTTCTTACCTGGCTCATTGCAGTCAGTGATGCTTGGAGTCATCTAGATCTTCAGTGCGCTGAGGCACTAGTAACAGGAAGACTCTCCATAAAACAGAAGAATTTTGTTCATCTCTAAAGCTTTTAGCAGGGTGTGGTATAATTTCTCCTTTTTCCCTCCTAGCCAGTGGGAAGGCACAGGTCTGGGTCTGTCTAGTTTTTCTGCTGTGAGATGCCAATTGCCTAAGGATGGGGAGCGGGAGAATAGTCCCGTGACCTGTTTAGCTGTGCTTGGAGTGCTGGATTATGTGCCATTCGGGAGGGTTTTTAAATGGAGAAGGGAATTGTAATATAATTGTAATGCCTTTTGTATTACTTGTTTTTCTTCCTTGAGTATCTGAAGCTAAGGGGTTGTTAAAATCACATCAGTGAGTATTATTATATTCATTAACATTTTAAAGCAATTATTTTTCCCACTGATACAAGGCATGATATGAAGGCTTGATTTCTCATTTCCTAATTGTCAGGGTTCTGAAAAAGAAAAAAATACAACCTGACACTATCAGAAAAAAAGTGATTTTATAGGAATATTTTCATGAAGTACTAAAAGGAGGGACTCCATTGGATTTTCACTGCAGAAACCAAATAAGCTTATTTTAAAATTATAGCATTCTCTCTGTTTTCCCCTCTTCTGTATACACAACATTCTTACAAGCAAGTTATGCTAGCCTTAAGTATCCATTTGAAAGCCAAGCAAAGCTATTCGCAAATATTTATTCTAAATTACCCATGTCCTCTGTTAGACATAGCCCATCTTGTAGTTTCAAAATAAACCAGTCTTATATACTTTTCATGGATTTTTATTAACAAGGATGAGCAAGCAAACATATACATAAATCTAGGTCAGCTAATTTACAAAACTTCTGGTGAGCCATAGCTAGAAGAGTGAAGGCAAGCTCACAATTAAGACTGAAGCAACCAGTCTACAAAATCAAAACTAATACAACAGGTGATAAAATCCTATTTATAAGGAACTACTTAGTGTTCATTTTTCTTGCTTTTGTAAAATCTAAGGAGGTTATAATTTGCTTTTTATTTGGCCATGCCAGCAGTAAGTACCTATTCTGGTTCTAGGCCTTGCTTATAGACAGTGACACAAAGAGGGCAGTGAAGCTGTATTGGCATACTGTCATGGCAAGTTAACCATGAAAAAACAAGAAATAAGCTCCCTGTATATGTATTTTTGCATAATTAAATCCCCRGATTTTTATTACCCTTCATTTATTCTTTTCATTATTACAGGCATTACTTGCATATCTTCAGCATCTATTAAGTRTTGTGAACTCCAGCAAAGAACTTGAAAACAAATACAGCTTTATAGTCTGCTCTCAAGATATATGACAAAGGAGTTGTCTTCTCAAGAGCACTGTTTTGTGGGCTTTGTGTCCCAGAGAGAGAGGGAAGCTGAGATGTTGTAACTGACTTTTGTTATAAAAACACAGTCTGCCTTTAACTTTCTTACCAGAATAAATGCCCCTAATGATAAATCCTTTAAAGTGTTCCTACCTTCAGACTCATACTTGGATGCAAGATTCTCACAATGGAATGAGATCTCTTTTCCTAATACCTGTTAAACTCTTTCTAGCCAAATTGGTTGACCTGAGAGTAACATAATGGATTTTCTCCTTTCATTCTGGTAGGTCAGATAATGAAGAGCTGGAAATAGAATCTGAGTTTAAATCTGTATGTGATGGCATACAGAGAAGGTTGAAAGACTTTTCTAAAAGTACATTCATTTAGTCATGTATTGCCACCCCAACACTATCTTTGTTTGCATTTCTCAGTACTGATCAATACTTTATTGCCTGCTCTTTCATGATGAAGGCCTTGGAGGATCAAGTAGTCCAAGAAGAACCAGGATACCAAGATGATGAGGTATATTTATGGTTCACTGAAAAATATGTGCAGCAAATGTTATCCAAAGATATTTTTATCATGTTATGAAATCACAGAGAGGCAGGAGGTCCCCAAAGACTGTCAGGGAGTTCAATGCATTTAAAATTTTGTTATGGTCCAATACAAAGAAAATCTCATGCTCCTGTTCCCTATACGGTCTTGCTCTTCAAGTTTAAGTACTTTTCATTAACCTCTCAAAAACTATGTACAGCTTTTCCTGGATTATTATTACTGCTTTATACTCTACACCTTTATATTAAATGCAAGGAGACTATCGGTTAATTTTATGCTTCCTGGAAAGGCTGAGAAACTGTGGAGGAAAGAATCAAGAAGATACTCATAACACAGATTTTATTAGCATAGTAGAGGATTGCTTGGTGGTGAAGATGCATTTTATGAAGAAGGTGATAGGAAATGTGTAGGCTTTCTTGGCTCACGGTGGCTTTGCTTATTTTAGTAGTTCAATAGACTATGTACTATTAGGGAAAAAATCATTTCAAGGCTTAAGAATTTAAAATGGACACGTAATGAAATAGAGGAAGTTATAAGAAAAAGCAAAATCTGTTTTTTCTGTTCTTTTTTTTTTTTTTTTTTAGGAATCCTTTTTTCAGGATATTGATTTGCTACAAAAGCATGGAATTGTAAGTATAAGCAATGCCTTTTCCACACAGAATTGTCCATGCAAGGCTACTTTAAGGTTATTTCTAAAAACATACATTGATACAAATAATTGAAATTCCTCCTTGTAATAAATTCTAAATAAGCATCATTTGAGGACAGACTTTGTCTTTGATGAAAGGACAGGTTTCAGAAAATCTTATTCCCATCAAATTCCTAAATAAAGTGGCAAGATATTAAAAGTATTTAGCACCCAACACTTCTTGAAAAACCAACCAGATGCCAATTTATCTGAAAATTGTATGATAGATTACTTCCTGCTCCTGCCAATCTTTGTAATTACTCCCGCATTTTTGATGCCCATGAAATTATACTGTGACAATTGTTGCTATACTATTTTCAGAATGCTGGTGAAGAAGAGGGTAGAGTGGGAGTGAAGAAAGTATTAGTAGCTGGAGAAATAGGTAGTTAGTTTTCTTCTTCATTAGATACAGTTTCCTATAATTTTTATCATCATCATCATCATTATTATCATATAAACATCACCTGTTGATTGGTATTATTATTACTATATACTTATTCAGGAGACTGGCTCAACCCTATTATGCTCAGTGTTATATAAACACAGAATAAAAAAGTTGGCTTTGCCCCAAATAATTTAAAATTTAACTCTTCGATAAATGACTACAGATGGATACACACAGAGAGGACACAGACACAATGAGACAGCATTAGTCAGCATGATAGTTACTGGACTCAGCATGTCAGCAGTCTAATTGTTGTCAACTATTTATTGGCAATTCATTGATGGTGAGTTTTAAAGAAAGCTGTGAAGAAGGATAATGAGGTAGGGAGCTCCAACCATGGGACAATATAGTAAAACTACACAAATTCTTGTTTAAAAATTTAACAAGTAGACCAAAGAGGCTGATCTCAGGAGCTGAAAGGTGGTAGCACAAGCCTGTCAGTACTGAATAAGACATGTACAGATGTACATGTCTTATTATGTACGGATTGACACTAAGGCATGAAAGATTTTGAAAATAAAGACAGACTTGGGCTGTTCTTCATATTGCAGGTTTTGGAGACTGATCTGGTTTAAGACTTTCCTGCTGCTTTTCCTTATTTTCTTCCTTCCAATTGGTCATTCCCACACCCCATTGGAAGTTGTTCTCAGCTGTGCCCATGAAACTGTGTGTGACTATATGATGACCCATAGCTATTAAATTAACATGCTTAAAGAAATTTTTTTTTGTGGTTTTAGATTTTTTTTTTCTGGGAGTAGAGAGAGAACTATTTGATAGATCTGACACTGTGGCCACAAACAGAGCCAGATTAGCAAAACCAAGGCTATGATCTGATGTCCAGAAGTGTTTGGTAGGAATTAAGTTGCTATAACATCACAGCCTTTGCTCAGTGTTCCCACCCCTACGGCATGCTCTCTCTTCTTCCATCACATCTGCTTTTGTGGCCACCCTGCAAAGTGGATTAGTGAATCAACTCATCCARAAAGTATCACAACAAAAAATATTTTATGTATTTTTGTTTTAAAATTCTGGATCTGCTCACTTCAGAAGCATACAGCTGGGACAGAGTTGAGACATAATAAAGTAGAGGATCAGGACAAGCAGCAGGTGAAAGGGGGGGATGTATGTCAGTATTTTCAGTGCTACTGCTGAACACTTGATAGTATCAAACTACAGTCTAAGTAGTAGTAAATCCTAGCATCTTCGTAGGTAAATTAGCTGTTGGTGAAAGCTGTACRTGTGGGAGAGAGCAAGAACTTCTCTAACCATGTCTACCACTCAGGGAATTGTAATGTGGAACAGCCTTTAGTTTGGTGTGATCAGAAAGACAAAGCCAGTGAAGAAACACAAAAGCTGGGTAATGCTTCTAAAGTTGTGGTATAGAAAAATGATCTTTACAGCAGTAGTCTGTTGTCTTAATGGAAAAACACATTATGAACAACAAGCTCAATGCTTTTTATACTACTGGTTATTATATCCTTTTGGATAGAAGTTATTTTTATTCATGACTGATTTTGCCTCACCCATCCTTATTCATATAATAATCAAAAAATATATCACAAGATGAGAAATAAGCTTCCCAGTGAACATGATTAATTTATCCCATAGTCCCCTTCCATTCTTATGTCCTGTGTACCCCCACACTCTAGATAAATAGATGATACACCAAGTTCATATTTTTTTTTTTAAGAAAGAACTTGGCTGGAGATGGTAAGTTGAAGTATTATCCCAAAAGTTGTGCATGGTATATTTTCTTGTGAGTAATCTGTTGTTTTGCCCTTAAGTTTCCAGTGATGTAAGAATCATAAAAAAGGAAGGTTCTCAGCAAAATGTGTCACTRTGGCTCTGACTAAAGTCATGATGTACCCAATACATTAAAAATTCCGGTAAATTTGTTCCATCTCAAAGTGTACATTGGATCTGGCAGGTTATATGTATTTTAAATTGGACTTACTGTGAACATTCAGAAACAACACAGTGGTTAGAGTCAGCTTCGAATGATCAGCTGCCAACAATTTGTGAGAGTCAGCTTCCAGCTATCCCTGATCAGATTATCTGGTTTACAGATTATCTGTGCTATGGTACCAAGGACAGCTTGAGTTTGATAGGGTTTATTAGGTCAGGCTCCACACTTTGAAATAATCCATATTACTTCTTTACTACCAGCTTGGATCTAAAAAGATGCACAGAACAGAGACAAGTAAGCACAACTGGACCCAAGATGCCTTTCTCACAAAAGCATCAGGATGTCTCTATATCATAATCCCCCATACCAATGTTACTCAAATTCTTCTTTTATTTGGGTGTTACTGTCTCCTATTACACTACATCACAAAGAGTTTAATGTAAATCTGTTTCTTTCTTGGTGAAAATACACATGCATATGAATGTGTAATATAATGTGTTTCAAAAACTGACTTTGCTTCCTCAATGTTAACTTTCTTGAGTACTCATAGAAGGGGACTTTCTTCACAGAATGTAGCTGATATTAAAAAATTGAAGTCAGTAGGGATCTGCACTATCAAAGGAATCCAGATGACGACAAGACGGGCACTGTGCAATGTGAAAGGGCTTTCAGAAGCCAAAGTGGACAAGATTAAAGAAGCAGCAAACAAGCTTATTGTAAGCAAATCACTTTCCTGATAGTTTAAATGTTGGCTGCCCTCTCCAAAATGCTATCTAACATTTCTCTTAAAAGCATTTTTCTCCACATCATCAAGATAATTCTGAAAATGATTCTGCTTGTTACTACTTGTTACTATATTTTATACTCTACAACAACTGGACAAATATTGTGATGCTTTTCATATCCAACCTGCGTAAATGAGACTAGGGTGGAGAGAGGATACTTAGGTGGGATATCACGCTACCTTCAGGTTAAAGCTAAACAAAATAAACCTTTTGTGTTCTCTTTGGTTTTCTAGGAACCAGGCTTCCTGACTGCTTTTGAGTACAGTGAAAAACGGAAGATGGTATTTCATATTACTACTGGCAGCCAGGAATTTGAGTAAGTTTAGCTCTACTTAAATCATACCTTAATCCAAATTATTGTTGCTAATGAGACACAAAAGGGCAAATATTCAGCTARGACATGTAGGTTATAAAACCTTGTATTTGGGGCTAGTGCTGGCTCAAAGTTGCCTGCATGAGTAAGCAACAAAACTGAGTTTCTGAGGACTTTATACAGTGATTGTAAATAAATAAAGTTTGCATCTAAATATCCTGACTGTGTCATCATTTTTTCACCTAGTGGAAACAATCTCTAGGACTGAGGTCAAAATGGTAACTCAAAAGCTCTCCTGAGATAATTTTATGGAACATTATCTTTCCAAAGATATTTTCTACCTTCTTTCTTTCCAGTAATAATTTCTATAGCTTTTCTCTTGAACGCAGACCCAAAAGGTGAGACAGAGTTAATTCTTTGTATAGCAGTGATTATTTAGTGTCCTGTACTTAATGCATCAAGTGAGGGACTTTAGGACAGAAATAACTTCTTTTTTACTTTCCTCTTGTGATTTTGTGAGTTTAAGTATATGATAATTCTCTCCCTTTCTCCAGTAAACTGCTGGGTGGTGGGATTGAAAGCATGGCAATCACTGAGGCCTTTGGAGGTAAGAAGAAACTCATTTAATGAGTTTTATCGAGCAGATAAAGAACTGCAACATAGTTTAGATTTTAAATCAAGCTGGATTTCTACTATCAAACTTATCACACTGTAGTCATAACAGATAAGTACCTGCATGAGTGCAAGAAGAACGAATTGACTTTTAGTGTTTTCTCTTTTTTTTTCTTGATTTGTTTGCAGATTGTTTGAGCTGAGTAATCGTTAGACCTGGGGCCATGCTGATTCAGTACATCATACCATTATTAATACTTTTATTAACAGTATTGTATACAAAGGATTTCCCTGATACATTATCTGTTCCTTCCCAGTAGGGAAACTGCCACAAAAGATATTCTGTTTATGCACACTTTAGGATGCATTGAATTTCATATAATCTTAAGAAGTCACACCTAATCTATAATTATAGTGAATTTGATCAGTTGGTGGTTAATATTTCARCAACAGTAATAATAGTTTGTGAAACACAGTAATCTTTGCTTTTGAAGAGATGTACTAGAGACTCAAATGATTTGATAAAATGAGATTAATCATCATAAACTTCTTGATCATTTTACTAAAAATGAAACTGAGTCTGGTCAGTGGAATTAACCATTCCCCTTTTCCCCCTCCCCCATTAACAACTTTACCATGGATGCCTTGTGGTATTTAACTTCCACATAGGAAATTAGAAATGAATTTAGCAGTCAAGCATGATATATTTCAAATTAAAGCATTTCAGATTTTGCTTTTCATGGAAGACATTTCTACTGTACATAATATGACCTATTAAATGGGGTTAAAGATACAAAAGACAGAGATGCAGATGAATTTTGTAACAAAGAATGTTTTCTTATTGCAATAATGCATGAATTTGACAAACTCAGAAAAAATGACTTTTTTCTTTATTTAATAGAGTTCAGGACAGGAAAAACTCAGCTATCTCACACCCTTTGTGGTAGGTGTATTATCTCAACACTGAGAATTTCTCTCTGAGCCCATCTTTTGCAACAATATCAGGATTTGACGCAGATAGCGACAAGTCAGAATCCTTTATCCCTAGAAATACATTCAAAAAGACCTTGCTGACTCCTCTCTCCATTAATTGTGTTTGAGTACAGAACTCATATAAATGGTTTCCTTTGAGTACTGCCCACATCAATGCAAGTTTTGCCATAAGGAGAGAGAAGGCAACAGACTGCCTTACAGAAACCAGTGAAACACTATCTAAAAAAACAGAGCAAAATGTTCTGGGTAGACAGGGACATTGCTTAAAAAGAGCAAAAGCAAGGTTCTTTCTCAGCAACTATTTTAATTTCCTGGTTTCAACAGGCTTTGCTGGATATGACATTCTGAAAGGGCATAGCATACTACTAGCCAACATTAACTGCATAAACGAAGACTTTGGCAGTTATCATGTTTGGGCAGTGCCAAGCAAAGCAGGACTCCGATGCTTCAGTGCTATCTCGCTACATATAAATAATAGTAAATAATAACTAATGTAACTACTAACTACTAACGCTGTTGAAATATAGTTACTAGACACTGGATAGACAAACATTCACTTAAATAAACCATATATTATAATGGGTATTATGGATCCTTCTGGAAAAATGGGGCTTCTTCCATTTAGTCCAATCTAATGGCCAAATTAGTCAGCAGAGTTGTATCCTTTTGCATGAATGATTTCAACTGAATGGATTAAGTATTTTAATTTATTCACTACTAAGACTATAAAACCACAGTCACTAACTATTCATATACCAGCAAAGATTAATATCCAAAGAATGATTTGATCATACAAATTAGAGCTGCAAAAAACTATTAAATCAATACCATTAATTTTGGGCAGAAGATTAAGAGGATGTTTTGTGTATAAGCAATTCTTAATAATATCCTGAAGTATTTTCAATGTAAAATACACAGATTTAGTGATGGCACTGAGTAAAACACAATTTTGACACCATTGATTAAATCTCATCTGATCTCCAATAAAGAAAAAGTGGGTCAAATTTATCCTCAAGCTGGCAGTAAAACTTGATTTACTCTTGATTTCCACGCTGAGTACAAACTAGTGGTTCTTTGTATTCTTGTTATGGATAAGCAGTCACTGTGTTTTATTAAAAATAATAATAGAGCAAGAAAACATTTTTCCCACTTTTTCATTTTGATCTTCTATGATTCACTCTAGTGACAGCTCAGCTTCCAGGACCAGATGGCTACACAGGTGGGAAGATTATCTTCATTGATACTGAAAACACTTTGTATCTTTGAGACTGTTGAAAGCTGCAGGTATGATGGACTGGAAAGATGGTTCATTTTTTATAAGTATAACCAAATAGGAGGTTCTAGATAGCTCCATACATGTGAAGTATTATGGAATAGTGTCTAATGTACTATATCACAAAACAGGGAAAGTCATTAAGTTTACTCTTATCATAAATGACCAACATTGAAAGACTGGACAGCACAGTGTGTAGTGGTCAGAAGGCAGTGGTTTTTATCTCTGTCATTTCATGCAGTCTAACCTGGATTAGTTTGGGTTAGGTACAGATTTTATTTTAACTTTTTCTGGAGATCTAATATACCTTCTTTGTGACAGATTGTGATAGAAGCTTTTCTATTTACTTCAAAAGCAATTCATCTAAGCACTAAATGCTATTTTTAACACTTTATATCTGTGGTAGACTGCATATAAATAGTTTTTGCTCACTGCTAAGTTCCTAGAGCACAAAAATCCATATGTCAGAAAAGCCTCCCAAACCCAAAATAATTATCATCATGAGCCCTAAACTATCTTTAGGGTATGTGGGACAATGTGAAGAGAAAAGTCAAAGTCTCCTCTAAGATCAAAATAAATATTCTTTTTGTTTGTTTGTTTTTGTTCCATAGTTCTATTTTGGAATGGGGTTTTATTATTTTCAGACTATGGTTCGTACAAAGCGAAATCCTTAACGATTACTAATGTCAGCCGACCGGACCGTCTTCGTGACATTGCTGATCGCTTCAATGTTGACCATGATGCAGTACTTGACAATGTGCTGTATGCACGTGCATATACCAGTAAGACCATCATTGCAACTGGCAGAATATCCATGTTTTTTCTCTAAGACTCCTATTTTAATGGTTCTCTGTTTATTAACTGAAATTTCTCACTGAAAATCTTAAAGAACGTTTTGTTGCTGACAAAAGGAGTTATAACCTTCCTTCCATTTGCTCTTTCTGCTGTTGCACTGTAGCACACTTGCTCAGCGTAAGTATTCCAGCTCAGCTGCACTGCATAAACAATAAAGTTTTGCAGTTTGCAGCAACATTAAGTGAGTTCTGCCAGGTATGTGATAGGTGTCAGAGTACCACCTTAGTATCTGTTGCTCCTTGGAAGTAACAGAACATCAATTATGTAATCATGAGTGCCTGAATATAAGCTAATTCTATAAATGCTGTTGAGAAATTCTCTATGATTTTCTGAACAAAACTTTATAGAGAAGACTTCATGCACTTCGTGACAAGACATTGCATTAAAACTTCAAGGAAACTTAATGGGGCTTTTACTTTCTGAATACAACATGAACATGAATACTGTGAGTAATACAGTGTTCTCTGTTACTTAATTTGACATTGAATTCAAATGTTTATATTGATTTTCAGTTTTCAACACACAACAAAAAGTTGTCTTGATGCATAGTTTGTGAGACTTTTCATGGAGAAGTTTTGCTAGTTGGGTAAAGGATAACTGGAACATGCAGAAGCATAGGCAGCATTGGGTATCATAGAAGTAGCTCATTAGTCAGACATTGGTTTTAAAACTGCTAGCAGTGAAACAATAAATAGTGTAGGCATTTAAAGTGGAATTTTAAAATACAGAGTGGAAATCTGGCTTTTGTTGCTTCACAGCTTTTTTTTTTTATTCTAATTTCATTTGACAACCGTACTTCCCACCAGGTGAACATCAGATGGAGTTGCTTGACTATGTAGCAGCCAAGTTCCATGAGGAAGCTGGTATCTTCAAGCTATTGGTACAAGACTTCGATACTTTTCTTTTGTTTCTTACTGCTTTCAGAATAGGTTTTCCTATTTTCTTCCACTATATTTATCTAGCATAATTACAATGCAGATCATAGACTCCATTATGGCACTCTTCCGTGTGGATTTCAGTGGTCGTGGAGAGTTGGCTGAACGGCAACAGAAACTTGCTCAGATGCTGTCAAGGCTCCAGAAAATATCAGAAGGTAGGGGAAATGTTGCTAAATATGGAAAACATGAACAGGAGTTACTGAAACAATAGTTGTTGATAGCCCAGCATAACAACCTAGTAGCCACGGTGTATTATCAACCAGGCATTGACCTAGGAATCTTTCCACACTTTACACTTCAAYTGGTTACCAAAAAGAAATAAAAAAGATCAAACTGATGAAAAAACATATTATTTCAAGGTGACAGGCTAAGGATTCTTGAAAATTATTCAATATTTARAGTCTTCCTAGAAATACTTTTAAGAGAATTCCCAAATGAGAGGACAGGTTGGCGAAGTCTCAGAAGTACCACAGCTGAAGTCAAACAGGAGCAAAGTTAGGCCCTCCCTTAATTAACTCCTGCGATCAGAGACAAAAAATATTTGCTTCTGTTTCATTTGAAGTTTGAAGTGCTTCAGCAGCAACCTTGCTTTTACCATGCATGTGAAAATATGTTTGAATTACAATTTGATATATTCTTCTTTCCTGACATTGTTTTCTATTGCAGAATACAATGTGGCTGTGTTTGTGACCAATCAGATGACTGCTGATCCAGGAGCAACTATGACGTAAGATACTTTTTTTCTCACCTTCTTTTTAAATTTCTTCTCTTTTGTTTTACATATTTAACAGAGATGAGAAATGAGATTGAATGGAGCGAGAGGCACAGATATAAAGGTACACTCCTCATTTTTAAACCGTTTCAGACTAGAATGTCATTGGTCCTTCTGGTATGGTGAAACATTCATAAATGACACTTGTGAGTTTCTCTCAGTTTTCTTACTGAGTTTTTTTAATGTTCAGCAGCTGTTTGGCATGATGACCTCTTTCATTGTGATTTGAACTAAGAAAGCAAACCATAAAAAATATTGGAAAAAAAAMCAACCAGATTTTCTTTTGGAGCAGCTTAAAAACAAAGTTTAAGGATTTTATTTCTTAAGCCTCTTGAACTTTATGAGAGCAAAATAATGCTAGCATTGAGCATTTGAACATCCTATCTTGACACAGGTGTGTAAAAGTCCTCTTTTGATTCATTTACCTATTTATTATTCATTACTGAGTCCAGTATGCCTGTCTGAGAGTTAATCACAGTGTTAATGTATGGAATTTGCACAGTGAATCATCAATATTTTCTTGCTAATTTAGCTTTCAGGCAGACCCGAAAAAGCCCATTGGGGGCCACATCCTTGCACATGCTTCAACTACCAGGATTAGTTTGAGGAAAGGGAGAGGGGAGCTGCGTATTGCAAAGATTTATGACAGGTAAATCACCTTTTCTTTACAGGAAGGAAGCTGTGTTATGAGCAAGGTCAAGGTGATGAAGTTCATGGTACTGAAACTTAATAACTTGACGATTGATTCATGGTTTCAAATTACCTATGTTTCTGTATGGTATGTGAAATGTGAAAAGACAAACCAATTAACAGACTTAAAGTTCTGTATCAACTTTATCAAATATATTAAATTATATAATCTTTCATCATAAATCCTACTAGATGCTCATCTCCTAAAGAAGATCATCAAATAGTTTGGTAAAATTGGGGTCCCTTGGCAGGAAAGATCCAGAGCTGTTTAATTATGAAGTTTGGCTGATGAGTATCAGTTTACCTAGTAGGCTGTGGCAGACACAAGTCATTACAAATTGTATTAGTGGAATTAGTGTATTTATAGAGAGACCCAGTGTTCCTGATCAGGAACTAAGAAATGGAAGTGAAGGTTTACACAGACAGAATCTTTGCTTCTCCTGTACCTCCTCCTTTCCCCTCCCTGTAGTTCTTATCTTCAAAGAGGTAGATTTCACATTTTCTGATCTTGATAATCTTGATCACTTTTTACAATTTGCACACAGCCATAAGGCGTTGAAGTATTCCATGTTGCTTCTTATACTTACATCATTTTGGGAATTATGCCACAACTGCATTTAACATGGGAGAAAAACAGTTTAATGTTTCTTCTCTCTGCAGCCCTGAGATGCCTGAAAATGAAGCTACATTTGCAATAACTGCTGGCGGGATTGGGGATGCCAAAGAATAGGCAGAAAACTGATGCAAATGTACAGCTGCAAACAACTTAGGCAGCTGGGATGGAGACGTGTGCAAGGTCACTGAATCCCTGACTTCATTTTTATCTTTTGGGGATCATTCAAGATATTTTTGGAGGACATTGGAATGAGCTCTGTACAGTTCAGTTTTATTGATCTTGATAGAATTTGGTTCATCTTAGGGTCTTTGCTTTTCAGTTGAACTTTCAGCAGACAAAGATTTAAAAAATAAACTTGTGAATTGTTCAAATAATCCTTTCCCTATATTTTGTGAAAATTAAAGCTGTCTTTTCACATCAGCTTAATGTACTCTTTTTCAGTTTCTTTGAAAGTCTATGAAGTAGAATTGAATAGTGTGAAATGGTACAGAATTGGAATAAACATAGTTTTAAGTGACCAATAAATAGATGGAAAAGGCAGTGGTAGAGCAAGAGCCCAAGAACTTGATGAAACCTCATGAACAGTAGAGGAACAGCAGCTGCTTGAAAATACATTTTTAGGCATTTTTGTCTTGACTAGATTATTTTTGTCTTTTTATTTAGCACTTATACTTTTGGAGGGAATGTTTTAAAATTGTTTTTATTTCTTAAAGCTAAAAATAAAAATAATAAGTTAGAATGGCACTCTGCTTATGTTTGGGTGCTTTGAATCGGACTCCTCTCTCAATAATTTCCATGAATATTCATGAGAAAAATAAACAGGATGCAACCCAGTATTTTAAATCCTGTAGTCTGGTTCCCTACGAAAACAAGCATTGTGTGATTGCCTTGCTAGTCTCCTTCTAATGTCAATAAGAATAGTAAAGATGACTTTTTGTTAATGAAAAAGCAGAAGGAAACAGAAGCAGTGGCTGGATAGAGGAGAGAGACTGACACTAGTACTTTCACTGAGGGAAAGACACTTTGCACTTAGCTTGCTGTCTGTTCTGAGAGACCATGTCCTCTAAGGGAAGGTTTCACTTTTTCCTCCTGTCTAAAAATGCTGAAGAGAATGGCTATAACTTTGATGTCTGGTCAGAGAACTTGTCTTTGCTCATAAAAGTGCATTTTTAATTTAGATGATCTAATTCATTTAAGATAATTTCTGGTCACCACTGTGTTTTTACTTCATATTCTTTAAGAAAAGTCTGACACTGTAGCCAGGATTTAACTTCAGCAAGTTTACCTTGTGATAAAGGTAAAGAGTTTGTCTTCACTGAGTGTTTTCTTAGCATATCTTATATTTGATAATTTTTCTGAGGTAAAACACCATTTTTCACAGTGGAGAGAAGTCTAGAGAGACAAAGGCAATAGTAGGGAGGTCGGTTGATCAGAGAGAGCCAGTAATGGATCAATAGTTTTCATTTAATGTAGCATCTAATTCTCTCCATACCAGTCTTTCCCACACTGGGCAGTCATTTGTAATCTGCCAAGTAACAGAGTGTAAGCATGAGCTTATAGTGTTACTTGATTCACTGCCACCCACTTAGGGGGCAAAAGTTTCTTCGATGCATTAAGCACCAAGTTTGCTTTTTGCCTTCTCACATGTGCCATACTATAATGCAAGAAGAATTAATTAAAGTGGTAAACAATTTATATCTGGCTCCAGGCAAAGTTATTTGTTAACCTCAAGGGTCTGAAAGTAAAGGAGACTTGCTTGCTCTTCTACCACCGTAACTGATTTTTGATTGTCTGATAACCTGGCAAGCACTGCTGATGGTGCGGCTTTGGTGTGGGGAGACCTCCATTTGGCTGGTGCACGCAGATCACCCACCCGATAAACCTCATGTACCAGGACAGGTGGGCTGGCTGCTTGCCCAGAGGCACTAGAAAGGTGAGCACAAGCCCCTTTCCTTTCAAAAGGCCATTTCATTGCTGCCATCATAAGCTCTCTCTCTTGCCCAATTCAGTGCAAGATTGACAGTTTTCTAATAGACAGTTTATGGCCCATGCCATGTAGATGCCTCCTGGCTTATTTTATTGTTTAGTTGAGAGTCTCTGGTGGTTTTTTTGGAGTCAAACGCTAACCGGCGCATACACGCAGTGCCAGTGCTATGCCCTCCGTCCTCTCCTTGGTGTGCAGGACTGGCCTTGCGTGTGGCTCCCCCGGGAAGCTCCTTCTGCAGTAAGGAACCGCTTTGCAGAAGATCATAGAGAATTTACAAACAGACACCAACATAGTTTGTAAAGATGACGTGATAGGGATAGTAAAATCGGAATGCTACAGTAGATTTGTCGCTGTAATTTGTATTTATACATATTCAAGCATTTGTTAAATAACAGACATGCCTTTATCGTTCCTTCGGTTTGTCTGTTTGAAGACAGTCAACAAAGCCAAATTAGTTTCATCTACGTGCCTTTAAGTAACGATTTATCTCAACGAAATTGCACGTATTTAGCCAATTAGGCTGAAAAGGCAGCAGAAGACCTTACAACATCAACTTTATTAAGATTTACATTTTGTAAGTACATTTGTAAGCTTTTAAACATTCAGTGTGTCACCACATGGACTAACGCTACAGTCAGCAAAAGTGTGAATTCTTTAGCAGTTTACTTTCTGAAGAGGTTGCTATGAGGCTCTTGCAGTTATGGAGGTGGGTTACCAGGGCCGAGTATTAGCCATTTTTTGGATGCATTACACCATTTTCTTCCAGCCTCCTGGAAATAAGGAGAAAGCAAACATCATGGCTGCTGTCACGGGTTCAGTGCTGTGCACTGCGCCAAGATCCCCTCTAGTCATCTACAAGGAAAAAAGAGTCAAGAGGAAACCAAAAATAACCGGTCCTGCGCACTCCTGGTGAAGCCACCGCGGAGGCCGGGGGCACCCACGCTTCCGTTATTGTTTCCTCAGCCCCGATACCACCTTCCACAGGAACAGCGGCCGCGTAGGCAAAAGGCCATATTCTCCAAGCCCAACTACGCTGCAAAGTTAACGTAATCCGCCAACCCTTCCTGCAAAACCTACGGAAGAATTTTACGCAAAACGGGCGGGCTCTTCCTTCCCTACGCCAGCCCGCGTTACGCAACTTGCGTACGCGGTGCACTTACGTAACGTACGGCTTGGCCTCGGCTTCCCCTACCGTCCAGAAGGGGTTACAAGACTGACTCCTTGCGTAGCAGACTTTGAGGAATAGGGAGAGTGCTACTCTCCTCCCTCCCCTTCTCACTCAGGGGCCTCGCTCAAGTACTGAACACTACGTAACTTTCGTAATCTGCCTGCTGTGCGGAACAGAGTTTCGCGAAGTGCACTTAGGGCGTAGTTGGCTTCCGAGAATAGGCGCAGGTATTTTTCGAGGGCCGGAATTTGCGCAGCGCCGGGCCGCCCGTAACGTAAGTGAAGCGGGTTGGGGAGGCGGCAGCCATTTTGTGCCGGGAGCCCGGAGGAAGAGGACGCTGGTGTCTCCACACTTCACGGGCCCTGGAGCCTACCGAGAACCCCGCCGTCCCGTCCGCCGACGCTCAGCGGGTCTCTGACCCACTGACCACTTCTTCTCCTTTTGTAGCCCTCCCAAGAAGCGAGGTGGCGCAAAGCGACTCCGCCGAGACACAGCCGCCCCTGGCTGGCCCCTCTCCCCGTACCCCTAGTCCCTCACCATCCCCACGGCCAGCATTCCGCTGCCTTTCCCCCACCCCCCCGGGTGCCATGAGAGGCTTCGGAGACCGGGGCCGCGACCGAGACCGCGGCGGGTAAGGGGGGGGGGGGAAGGGGGGAAGGCTGGGCCTGGGGGAGGGGGCGCGGCACGGTGGGGGGGGAGGTGGAAGGAGTCCCTCTCCCCTGGCTTTGGAGCCTGGCGAGGGGAGAGGCGGGTGGGACGGAGGGCAGGAGGGAGTCGTGGGGCAGTGAGAGGGGTGGTCGCGGCTGCGGTATTGGCAAGATCCCCCCCCCCCCCGCAAATCTTTGTGTTTCAGGATGGGGTGGGGGTTGGAGACGTTATTCTTACCAGGGTTCTGGCAGCAAGGGGTGGTGGTTATTGTTGTTTTAATTTTGTTTTTCCTTTCTTTGCGTGTAACCATGTGCTTTGCTTCCAATTTTAAGGCCCTCCCTTCTCACCCTCCCCATATATATATATTTTTTCTGCCACCCTTGTTTTCCTTCACCGTACTCCCCCCTGCAAACCATGAAGGTCTTGATGGTCCTGGAAAGGGTGGTTGGATATTCTGCCCTTCTGATTGTCATTGCTTCTTCTGGACTTTTCAGAAAGATGGCAGTTGGTGAAAGATCTCTCTCAGTAGCACTCCCAGGCTTATCATGAGAGAAAATGGAATTGAAAACTGCTACCATGCAGGGGAGTTGCATTCTCAGGAGTCTGATCTCAGTAAACATGGCCCTGGACTGCACTTGAAGAGCATGACCAAGCTTACTTAGATAGCAGTCACACAGGAGTTGTCTGTGTGGCACTGTGGCGGTCTGGTGTCTGATACTCTTGATACTATTATCTCAAGAAAGTTTGGTTTAGAAAAGGTTTGTGTAGGTTTGATTTTTCTCTGAGGATGGTAGTAATAAATATAATGTGCTGTGGCTATGGTTTAGGGTAGGCATAACATACATAGGCTGGCATAATAGTATATRAATGGCTTGAGACTTAGTTTTTTGGGTTTTTTCTTAAGGGTTTAGAAAATAATAAGACTTCTATCCCAAGCCTTTTAAAAGAGAAGATTAAGAACTAAATTTAGGAGAGATTGGCCCTTTCTGTCCTTCAAATCACGGAGTTAGGCCTCTGTTCTCAAGGATAAGGATAAATATATGTAGGTTTTGTTATTAATCAAGATCTAGTCTGCCATATTAAGGATGAGTTTTTTGGGTTGTTTTTCCTCCCTCCCACTGGGAGATCAGGAATATTTTGTTTATATGTTGAATTGTAATTTAATATTTAGGTTTCTCTGTGGAGAGAGATAGTTGTGTTCTTGCTTTATCTTTACACCCACCATTTCATATTCTGAAATTAAAAGATTGTTTTAGTTTTTTTACGGAGAGGAGTACTGGTGTTTTTCCACTACGAGCTTTCCAGCTTAGTTTAACACAAGGACATTGGAGTAAACACTTTGGCGAGTCTGAGATAGTTCAGACCCCAGCTGTTTTTGGAGTTTAGTGACTGAATTTGAGTATGCAGATTTATATACAGTTACTTAAAGGAACACAGTTGAAAACACTGTCACAATACTTAAATATGCCTTAAAATTTGTGTAGTCTGGTTTTGTGTAAAGAATTTGATTGTAGGCAGATATTTCTCTTTTAAAACAGAGGTATTGCATAAGTAAAAGCAGTGCTTATGTACTTATTTGTAAAGATTTTGGACAATTTGCACGAAAAATCTTATTCTTGTGCTATTATAATGGAAGTTTTAATGTGTCGGGGTTCACTTTGTTGTACCCATCTATTTAAGGTCTGAAAATATTTGTAATGACTAATAATCATCCTATATCATAAATACCTCTCTTAAATTTTGGGTGACCCAGCCTGCTAGTCAAGTACCATTTAGAAGTTCACCACCTTCTCAGTGCTGGTTCCTTTGTAAGCCAACCAAATACAGACTTTCTGTTTTCTTTCTGTCGTGACCAAGTTCTAGATGACCCTTTGGAAAGTTATACTGTTGGGCTTTAGAATTGAATACATTGATTTAGTTCTGTCCCAGAAACAATAGCATGATAGTATCAGAGGAGATTGTTTTGGATCAGTCTAAATTTCCACTTAATTGAAATGAGAAGTCTTGATAAATCAATGAAATATCCTTAGATTTAAATCAGTTTAGCTGGAATTGGAATATGATTATTACTTGTAATGAGAAAGTAAAGTGTCAGTTACTTCCAGGTTAGTAGGTAAATTTTATCAGAGGCTGTGTTTCAGGAATGCTGTAGGGCTCACTTCTTTCAGGTCAACATACAGCCATACTGTGTAGAAGAATGGAGAACTGAAACTGAGATCTTTGTGCAAAATACATTGTATTCTTCTGGATATCCAGGGAGCAAATATTTGTAATACCCAGCTGTTTTATTGTCCAGTCTTGCAGTCAATTCTATGTAAACTTATTCACGTTTTGACTCTCCAGTTGACTTCAGTGAGCCTATTCATTTTGTTAGAGTTACTTAGATGCGTAAATAGTTGGCATTTTCTGCCTCAGATTAGCACAAACAGTAGCAGATACCTTCAGTAAAGATGAATGTTTCTGTAACTGATAGTCTGTTAATCTGACTCTTTTACTTTGTCCCAAAAGAATAATTAAACCTTAAATTAATTTTTGAAGTTGTGTTTTACAGTCTTGTCATATGACAAAAATTATTGATTATGCAGACTGTTTTGGGGATCTGATGAGAAGATAAGCCATATTTATAAAAGAGAGAAGAGACTGCTGAAGCAGTAGCAACAAAGCAAACAATTTGAAACTTACTTAGTAGGTTTTAAGGTAAATTGTCTACCATACTTAGCTTTTCCAACAATGTAAATCCCTTCTTCCAGTTCATGTATTAGATCTGGGTTCTGCTTTTTTGGTGTCTTGGTTTCTATCATTTGTAGTTTCCATTGAGAAGTCATATTAAAGGGTAAATGTAGTTAATGTCTGAGCAGATATTCTTTTGATAATTAAGTTAATTCACAAATTTATTTCAAATCTACTTTCATTTTTACCAACCCCCCTTCCCCCCACTTATCATTGTAAGAAGATTGCTTTGTTTCATTAACAGCTTTTATTTATGAGCAGACTGCCCGGTTTAGGTGTGAACACTGTGGATTTGCTTTATAAATTTTTTTTTTCAACAAAGCACCTCTCTCAAATTCAGATTTTGCACAAAGAAAATCTCTCAAATTCAGATTTTGCAAAAAAGAAAAAGAAAAGTAGCTTTACTAACCAGACTTTAAATTAGGACAAAGTTTGACCTGACAGCATTTGGAAAAGTAGCTTCTACTGTGTTTATGTCATGCTGATGAAAGAATTATAACTTTTTGTGGAATTCTAAAAATATATTATGTAAGCATTTTATATTTACAATAATTAATCACTTTATGCTACTCAGTTTTCAGTTACTCTTAAATATTGTCAGAAGCTTGCCTTTTCTCTGATGCATCAATGAGTCATTATAGTTCTTAAGTGTATTAAAAAAATTGGGTGAATAAAACTTATGTGAGAGAGAAAGAACAGTAACTTCTGAGTGGTACTATCAGCTATGAAATTTTTAGTAGAATAAACATTAGGTTCTTACTGTCCTGAATGTTCAACAAAAGCGTTTGAGTGAGGATATGATTTTTCCAAGATACTTTTTTTTCTGGTAGACTCTGCTTTAAAAAGAAGAACTTGTTTTTGTTTTGTTTTTTGGGGTTTAGTGTTGTGTGGGTTTTTTTTTTTTCTTTAGTTCCAGAATTACAGATCTTGGCTTGGCTTGTTTACTTTATACCCTGTTCTCTTCATACTTTCAGTTTTCTATTTGGGACATACTGCTTGATAAGAAAGGGGGAAAGAAGTAGAGGGGAGAATTTTGGGAGTTAATTTTGTGTAAAACTAACAATGAGAGATGGAGTCTTTATTAGAAGATTCCATCCCTTTCATCTAACAGTGTTTTAAGTGCACTGTCAGTTTCAAGAAAAGAAAAGTACTGTAGCCCTTCCACAGCTTTGTYCCCAGAGAAGGAACCTTGAGGTGGAAACCACGACACATGAGCTTTAAGGCAGTGACTTAAAAATGGCTGTACTGGAAGTAAATTTTAGAAAGATGGTTTTGGGGTTTTAGAATGAAGTTAGAGCAAGTTTATGTTATTTCAAGAGGTTGTGTGCCACCATAGGGATTTCTTTTGGGGGAAGTGGGTTTTGCTAGGATATTCTGCTAATGTGTTCAACGGGTTAACTTGAATATTAACAGTGGAGAATGCTTAATAAAGCTGCAAATTCCAGAGTAATTAAATACTTCTGTAATGTTTTGCTCAAAACTAACATTGATCCTTTCAGATTTGGAGCAAGTCGTGGAGGTCCTCTTCCTCCAAAGAAATTTGGTAATCCGGGGGAACGTCTGCGTAAGAAGAAGTGGGACTTAAATGAGCTGCCCAAGTTTGAGAAGAATTTTTATGTGGAGCATCCAGAAGTGGCCAGGCTTACTCCAGTAAGTTTTCAGATTCTGTCTTTTTCATTTTGCATACAACAGAAAACTTCACAGTAAAAAAAATTGTCCTAGAAAATTTTGGGCTGCGTATAATAGAACTGTCTCTTCACTAAGCCTGCTTAGTATTATATATATCTGCAGGGTACCAGTTCTAGTTGCTTTCAGTATTTAAAATTAGCAAAAATGATGCTTATTTCTCATCCGTTTTTCATACAAGACATTTTACATCTGGTCATTTGCAATTCATCATCTTGCTTTCCTGATCAAATTATGTGAGATTAAACTGTGAATTGTCATATTTCATCGGTGTAGATACAAATTAGAGGACTTCAGAGTTGCAATAAAGGGGAGACCCTGAAGGAAACTAAAACAATGAATACATTGAAATAGCATTAAGTTTTTGGTAAACAGATAGTGGCATGAATACATGAGAAATGTTAGGAAGTAATATAGTATTGTAATAATAATTCAGGTTGAAAGGGGTCTCTGAAGGTCTCTAGTCTAACCCTGTGCTGAGAGCAGGGCTAACTTCAAAGCTAGAGCAGGTTGCTTAGGGCCTTGTCCATTTGAGTTTGAATCATCTCCGAGCATGGAGAGTTGTCTCTGGTTGGCTGTCTAAGGGCTTAATGTTACTCATGGTGAGATTTTTTTTTTTTTTTCTTCCCTAATAACTAATTGGAAATTCAAGATGCTGATTCCATCTTCTCTGTAACAACCCATGAAGTAGTCGAAGATAGCAGTTAGATCTCTCTGCTAATCCTCTCTTCCTCCGACTGAACAAACCCATTTCTCAGCCTTCCATCATACAGACTGTACTCCAGCCTTTAGCTTCTCCCGTAACTGGACATGCCTTGTTGGTCAATGCCTTTCTTATACTAGGGGCTCAAAACTGAACACAGTTACAGAATCCAAAACTGGACTCTATATTTATTCTGTAGTTACAGTAGTCTTCCCCTCTCCCACCCCACTTCAGTCTGGAATCTTTTTTTTTTTTCCTCTTTAGTTCTTTTTTATATTTATAAACTAAGAGATACCATTTTTAACACAAAGCAACTAAAAAAACCCCTCTGTTGTTATCCAATTACATGCATCTAAAACTATCGTGTAAAATTCATGAGATATTTATGCAGCATAAAAGAGTTGAAGGAGACATTCTTTTTTTTTTAAAGAGACAAGAACCTTCGCTACTGAACTAGAGTTAGCTTTAGGTGCTGTAGTTGTCTTTGATTGCCTTAGTCAACTGGAATGTTTTTAGCATTTTCTCAAAACGTGTTTTCTTTTTTTACATTTTCATTCAAATGCAAGAGATTATCCAAAGCAATAAACTTAGCATTTGTGAGAAAGTGCTTGTTTAGTATTGATGGAAATCTTTCGTGTGGTGGGTTTTTTTTGTTGTTTGTTTGTTTTTAATAAGCATTAGAGTAAGGTCATGAATTGCAGAATCGTGTTGCAAAGTACTGTTGGACACAAGTAAAACTTTAGGATTAGGAAAAGTTTTAGGAAAAGACATAAATTTATCTTTTTCTAGGTTATCTTGTGTGGATACTCATTTCAGAAATGTTTTAAGACATTCCATTATTAAAAAAAAATGGTGGGACCTCAGTATATCATTATGACATTGCTCAGCAGTCTTCCATGCAGCAAAGAAATTTTCCAAAGCAACAGTTCTAAGTTGCAGGTTCTACAGCAAAAACTCTGTTTTTAGCCACCACTGGACTGTGTTAATGGAAGGAGAGGGAACGTCCTGCCTTTTGCTTGCTTCTGCTTAGTTGTAGTATACTGGGGCCTATTTAATTTATTTAGCTGTTAGCACTGTCACATAAAGCATGTCTCTCTCTCTGTTCCTCTATATCTATTCAGTTTTGAATGTGTTAATAATTTCTGTCCTCTGAAAGAAGGGTAAAAGTCTTAAATGTATTATATTAATACACTTTTGATGAAAGTCAGATGGCTGAAAGAGGAGAGAGATCCTATTAGTCCTTCTAGACTACAGAGAGAGCTCATACCTCTGAATGTTGGAGAGGCTACATGATAGCTGAATCTCCAGATAAAATCCTTAGGAAAGCACTCTTTTTTTTAGCTCTCCTTTTCAATTCAGATCTCTGAAACTAAGCTGTTAGCTAAAGGTGTGAAATGTGTTGATAGAAGCGTATGCTTTAGGTTGCTGTTGACCACTTGTCATTTGTCTTTGTATTTTTTCACATGAACAGTATGAAGTTGAAGAATTGAGAAGAAAGAAGGAGATAACAATTCGAGGAATGGAGGGCTGCCCCAAGCCTGTGTTTGCATTCCACCAGTGTAGCTTTCCGCGTAAGTATTTTGCCATTCTTGGTAGGCTTTGTTCTTCAAGAACTGAGGCTAATTCAGTAGCAATGACTGTTCAGGCCTGTTCATTTTCTAAAAAGGTCTTTTGAAGCTGCAGGTAGCCTCAAAGACCATTTAAGAAAATTCTTCTTTTCTTAAAATCTTAGAGTATGTGATGGATGCCTTGATGGATCAGAACTTCACAGAACCCACTCCAATTCAGTGCCAAGGCTTTCCTCTGGCTCTCAGTGGTCGTGATATGGTGGGCATTGCTCAGACTGGCTCTGGGAAGACTCTAGCAGTATGTATTCCTCTTTGTTTTATTATGTTTTGTTTCCAGTTGCTTTGCAGAAATTACTTCTTGGTTTCTTGTTAGTAGGTTTTGGGCTTGTTGCTACTGCAAGAATAAAGTGATATGATTACATGCTTTTTTAAAAGCTTTTCTTATTGCGTCATGGATGAGACTTAAGTCTCACCTCAACAAGCCTGCCTCATTGACAGGCATGTATTTTGCATAACTTGGTTTTTTGGTGCTTAGTCACTTCTCTTTATTTGGTCTTTGCTTATATTATGGTTTAAAAATAGTGTGTGTTTTTAGCATGTTTATTTTATTAACTTGCACAGTTAAAGTAAAAGATATTTGAGTCTTGCAATTCAGGGCGTACATTAATTATCTGCAGTGGTCAAGAGGGAATTCTCTCCTCTATGAAAAGCTAAGTAGAATTGAGCAAAATTGACTATAGCCAATTTAGGCTCCAAATCTAAATGGGCCTTCCTTGCAGAGATGCTATACAGCTATATTTTCTACTTGCATCAGAAGGAGATTTGGTTGCTCAGCAGCTCTGAAAACCATCTTCTCTTTTGTTGGATAAATGCGAATATTCAGTTTTGTAAGGTCCTGATTTTGTATAGCTGAGGTTTCTTGCTGTCTCTGAAATGTCAGATACTGACTTTCAAAGGGATGTTAGGCTAAATGGGTGCTTACTGTGATCCAGTTATCATGGTAAGTGATTGCTGACATTGAATATTGAAGCCTTGTCTCTTGGCTTAAAATGGAAGTGTGGGGTTTTTTTCTTTTTTTTCTTCTTTTTTTTTTTTTAATAGTACTTGCTGCCTGCAATTGTTCACATCAACCACCAGCCATATTTGGAGAGAGGGGATGGCCCAATTGTAAGTGCGTTTCCATTGTCTTCCTTCTTGTGTGCATGACATGGCATTATTAATGAAATGTGTCCTTTATTTAGTTGGTGTATCAGGATAGTAAGTAGAGAACTGTTACTGTGACAGTGTGAACACCTCACTTACTAGTTGAAATTCTGTGCAATTGTTGACATAGTCTCAAGATACTTAAGTGTTTTGGCTAATAGAGAGTAGATGGTCCAACTTTGCTTATGGTATCTGCGCAGAGCCCTTAAGTTAGGGATGTGTATTCAACTTGGCTCTCCTGAATGGATTCCTTTTGCAGTGCCTGGTTCTAGCCCCTACTAGAGAGTTGGCCCAGCAAGTGCAACAGGTGGCTGACGATTATGGCAAATGTTCAAGACTGAAGAGTACCTGCATATATGGAGGAGCACCCAAAGGTCCCCAGATCAGAGATCTAGAAAGAGGTAATTTAATGTAGATTTTAAAACTGGGATTTACAGTTTCTAGAGGAAGTAGTTTTGTAAGATCTCTGTAAAAGAAAAGCATTTTCTTAAAGTCTGTTTGGAGAGGTGTGGGAGGATAAGTGGCTAGCTCCTTAAAAATGGTAGTGTGCTTGTGGTTACTTACTTTGTATAAGAACTTATTCAGTTATTCCTTTCCCTTTTCTCTTTGAATTTTCCATTTGTGAAGATCATCAAGACTTAGAAAAGGGGGAAAGGAGATTTGTCAGAAACAGAACAGATTATTTGGAGGAAATGCAGCAGCAGCCAGTTTTAGGAATGATTTTTCTCAGGCCAGATTGCAAATTTTCTGCCCCAGTTGTTGAAATAAAACTTTAATTTCTGAATTTATAGAAACTTTTTCAGAGAGTCATATTTTCTTTCTGTGACTTTGTTGCTCTTAAGGGCTAAGTTCTCTTTCTGTTTCATATACCCCAAAATGTCTTGTAATTGCCTTTCCTTAAATAGTAGGGGTCTAGAGTTAGGAACTATAAGGAACCATAGTTCTACAGGAACCACTGTAATGCAGTAGTGCTCTAGAGTGACCCCACCTTCATATCTAGGGTTAGTTATATGCAACTTCAAACACCAGAATTTGGTGATATTTTTTCTTATCTTCAGTAGGCTAAAAATGTAATAGTATTATGTGGAAAGATAGAAGACCTTGTTATCAAGGTATGCCTATATATACAGATCTGTGTAAGAAATCAACATTTTTACTTGCCACTGCAGTTCGAAGAGTCATTGTTAAAAACTTCAATAATGGGATAAAGGCATACATGATAGAAGACTGTGGGATAGCTCTGTTCAAGAAAATGGTACTGTATTCCAGTAGAAAAGCAGCATCTTCTTCAATGGGGAAGTCAAAGATTACATGAAGAGGCGTGTGGAAGATCAACAAGGGTTTTTTGCACACCCTTCCAGAGCACTTTAAAATAGACATTCTCCCATTTATGAAGAAAAGCCTTTGGTTGAAGGATGTGTGCAGAATGCATGCTTTCAGTCCTTTCAAGTGTTACTGTCTTTAGTTGCTTAATATTTCCTACTGCAAAGATTGTTGAATAAGCAGAGTCCAGGGAAGATTTTATATATATTTTTTTGGGGGGGGGGGGGGGGAGGGGGTCAGTTGTGATCTTCTCAGGAATTTTAGTGAGTTTACTTTGGAGGAATACATCATTGACAGTAGAGATTGCAATTTCTTCAGTCTCTCTGGCAGACCAGTGGCTCCATTAGAAATCCAATTCTTGTGTTAGCCTTATAGAAACTAAAAGTAAGCCCAGCTTCATCAGCTTTGAGGAATCTAACCTGACGCAGACAAAAGGATCTGGGCTGCCGCAAAATACTCTGCATCTGGAAGTAAGAAGAAAGCTGTTGAGGTTTTGTCGTCTTCCCCCCCCGCCACTGCTTCTTTAAAGTTACTGTGGGCATTTCTGTGACTCTGTAAGGTCTTAGTGCAAATCAGTCCTCACTTTTAAGAAATGTATAAATTGCCATACCTGATACTAGCTTTTGCATATCTGAATTCTGTTTTTACAGTAGGACAGGATGGATGTCTCTCATAATTAGTGCATAATTATTCAGTATTAAAGCACACACTTTGGCAATCTTTTAAAAAAGTGGAAATGAAAGTAACATGACCTGTACAGCAAGAGGAGCACTTCATGTTTGCTGAGCATGCAGAGTTTAGCTGGAGTTCGTTCTTATTTTTCTAGAGAGCTCACTAGACTTTATAGTCCTGGATGAAGGTGGGTCAGGCTTGAGTGACACCATAGTTTACTTYTGATTCTGGACAACTCTTTCTCACTGGTGTTCTCTGTCAGTAAGCTTTCAGCTCCTATACTACATTCATTATTCTGTTGGCACTGTAACAGTAATTTTGGAATGGAAAACAAAATGAATTATTAAAAGAAACTAGGGCTCCTGCTGAAGTAATGATTCAGGCTTGGGTATGGATGAGGGAGGTAATTTTTATTTATTTATTTTTAAACAGTTTAGCTCTGGAAGGTGATTCATTCTGACTAAAAATATCAAATGACATTCAAATGAAGAGCCTTACTCTTTTTCCTCATTTTTTGTTGAAGGTGTGGAGATCTGCATTGCTACACCAGGTCGTTTGATCGACTTCCTTGAAGCGGGAAAGACCAACCTTCGTCGGTGTACGTATCTTGTTCTGGATGAAGCAGACAGGATGTTGGATATGGGATTTGAACCTCAAATTCGTAAAATTGTTGACCAGATAAGGGTGCGTGAACCTTGTAAAAGCACAGCCTCCTACAGATTCCTATTCAGAGTCCGCTACCTTAAATAAAACTTTTTCACTTTTTCTTAGCCTGACAGACAGACTCTGATGTGGAGTGCTACCTGGCCAAAAGAAGTGCGCCAGCTTGCCGAGGACTTCCTACAGGACTATGTTCAGATCAATGTGGGAAACTTGGAGCTGAGTGCCAACCACAATATTCTGCAGATAGTGGATGTATGCATGGAAAGCGAGAAAGACCATAAGTATGCTAATTTTCCTTCATTTTTTTTGCTTCTACTTAAAAATATTCATTGCCCATTAAGCAAAATATGAATTCTGATTAGTGAAGTTACTTGCAGTATTATTTAACCTTTGAATATTACCAAACAATTAAGCCCTGTAATCACTTAATCGATTACATATATTCTAACCATAATATTGTACAACAGACTTAAATTCTGTACAAATGATACTGGCTTTATTTATGTGGATACTTACTGTATATGTTCTCAATGCAAATTGAGACAGTACTCCTTGTATATGTGGATATACATCTTAGTCTTCATGTCTGTTTTAGACTGATACAGCTGATGGAAGAAATCATGGCAGAGAAGGAAAACAAGACTATCATCTTTGTGGAGACAAAGAGGCGATGTGATGATCTCACTCGAAGGATGCGCAGAGATGGGTGAATAGCTCCTCTTCCCTTTCCCCCATTTGTTTCTAGTGAGAAACAGAAATGGTAATAAAAAGCACTAAGGTTAAATGTTCCTGATGCTATTGCTGGGAACAACTTGTCCATTCTTTTCTTTGGCTGAATTCAATTTTAGTTTCCTGAAGGGTCCAGTGCATCAAAGCATTAGTGCAAGACAGTATATGTGTAAGCAGTGATGCTTTCAGTTTGTCAGAATATACAGAATGGCTAAAATGCAGAAGAGATAAGGACTGTATGAAAAAAGTGGGTGTGATTTAGCTTAGACACTTGTTACATAGCTAGGGGTTTTAACACATACAGAAATGAAAAGCATAAATTTTAGCGAAATGCGCGAGGAAGAGGGCAGGGAATAAAAATATTTTTTAAAGTATTTATTTTTTGCCTTTTTACAGAAATGCCAATAAAACTTTTTTGTTGCCTTTAATGTATGTACTTTCTGTCTATACTAATGTGCATTTCTGTTTGGCAGTTGGCCAGCTATGTGTATCCATGGAGACAAGAGTCAGCCAGAAAGAGATTGGGTGCTTAACGGTGAGTCCGGTAATGGGGGGAGAATAACTCAGGCTACTGTACAGAGTTTACTGTGATGGGCTTTTCTTCAGTCTTTTTTTTTGTCTCTCTACCCAATACTTTATAAAAGTTACATACATTTCAAAAGAACTTCTTTTGCCTTTGTACTGTTAATTTCAGTATTTGTATCTGACTTTTTCTGACAAAAATGCAATGGGAAACTCTTTTAAGAACTGCTTAACCCAGAGAAACAGATTTTGAAAAATAGTTGACAGTTTATATGCTGACTTGCTGGCAGTTCTGAAATTGACCCATCTTATCTAGATTCTGGAAAATGAGCATTTAGCGTAAATCAAGTTTGGATAACTGTCTTTTAAAAAAGTCTTGCTTCATAGTGTGCTTTGTCTTACAGAATTTCGTTCTGGAAAGGCTCCCATCCTCATTGCTACCGACGTTGCATCTCGTGGGCTAGGTTTGTACCCATAGACCACTGTTGCCTACTGCTGCATATTTTTCTTCTTTGGACTGAAATATGTTTTTAAAAAAAAAAAAAAAAATCAAAGCGTGATTTTCCCCCACATGTGAAATACGTTTTTTAACATTAATCTTTTTTTTTTCTTTCATATTCAAAGTCTCTTCCTGCTCCTAATGAACAGGCTTTGGTCTGCAGCAAGGCCTAGGCATGACTAATCGATCGCCAAGAGGGAGAAGAGACGTCCAATTATGCAACCCAATCCTTCCACCACACTCACTTCTTCCCCAAATCCGGCTTTTGTTGCTGGATGATAGGGATGGATTGCTCTCAGTTCAGAGGGTGTCAGATAAAGTTGAAATAAGAAGTTGTGATAGAGCAGTTCAACAGCAAATAGTTAATTATTTTCCCTGTATGCTGCATCACAGATCTGTACATACAAACCCCAGTGTGCACAYGTTTACCCAGCAGATGTATTCACATCTGAGAAAGCACTGCTCCAGATCTTTGGTCTTGACATGTAGCCTTCCCTCCTCTGTGTTCCTTCTAGGCAGGACCACTGAGATTATATAAGGCCTTTAATATAGTACTACCCAAATGTGTAACTGAATCAAAATTGCACAGTTCTGTTTTGGTGGATGAAAATGATCTGTCTGGATGCATCAGTTGTGCCCGCTTCTTTTAATAAGCATATTTGTATTGTGAAACACTGTATGCTAAGCACAGTCCTTATACATCTGCCCACTGTAGAAGAGAAAGATGACTTATAAAGTGCTCTGAGTTTAATAATGAGCATTGAATATACCATGCTACCTGAGTTTGGAGAAGCTACTACTTGGGGCTTGATGTGTCATTATGGTAAATTTTAGAAAAAACTTTTGCAAGTCATTGCAAATAAGCTCAGGAAAATCTCTAGTTTATTAAAATTTTCGGTTACATGAGCTCTGTTTTTACATATGCTTGAAAGGGTGGCTGCACTGTGCATCGTATGATCACTTAAATACAGGCAGACCATTATTAGACTTGGCAGCCTTTGTTCACACAACCTTCACCCCTCCTTCCCCTCCCCCCTCCAAAAATGTCCAACACTTCCTCAGAGAGGTGATTATATGGACTTCAGTCTCTGCCCTCTAGGGTCATGTCTGGACCTGTGCAGTTAGAACTTGGGCCTGTTGGGAGAAGGGACTGAGGCCTGAAACCAGTTTGTATGAAAGAGAGCTGCTTCTGTAGCAGCATTTTTTAAACAGGCTTGCTATGTGCTGGTAGCTTCTTTGTGCATCTTGCCTAGACATTTAAAACAGTTTCACCCCCTCCAAAAACACTCCCCCAAAACTACTCAATTGGATAACACTCCAGAAAACAGTCTCCCACTTCCCATTCTCCACTTCACCTGAGCCGTGGGGGAAAGGTACCAGAGTCTGTTTCTTGTTACTGAACAACATCTCTGCTTGTTTTGGGGCCCTGAGTTTGCTGCTTCTTAAAATAAGTCACTTAACTGGCAAACTTCTGGACGACTTCCTCCAAGATCCTGGAAAGTGAAGGCTTCTACCTAAATAACATAAAACAGGGGCGCGCGCCTTTTGGCTGAGTCACCAGGGCTTTCCCTCTTCCTAATGGAACATTGGTTTCAAAAAAGCTTCTTCCAGGTAAGTTCTGAGTCCCATAATGACTTCTTTGTGATAATTCCCTGGAGTGAGGTCCTGTCTCTGCACTGATTTTTTTTTTTTTTAATTATTTATTTTTTGTTCACTCTATTAAACTAAAAGCACTGAATTTCTTTTGTTTTGTTTTCTTTAACAGAAGCTTTGATATCAGCTGCAGATCATTCTCAGTGCAGGGATGGGGGCACATCTACACTGGTGGTCGAAGCAGCTCTCTAGACTAGCGTGTTTGCTAGTTTATATCCCTCCTGATTAATAATCAGAGGCTGTCTGTACTATAGGGTGTTCTGATGGTCTGCCAAAGGGCATGTTTCCCAGGTAGCTGTCAAAAATGTTTTACAGTTTCAATTCTTGATCCTGCTACATTATCTTCTAAAAGCGCAGGAAGACTGTGACTGTGCACAAACACCTTGGAGCATGCTAGACTGGAGAAGCCAAATCTTGTACTTGCACTGGTCTTTCTTCAGCCAGCTACGTGCTCTACCAGGACCACTTCCCAGTCTGGAAAACACCCTTCCATTTTCCTTTTCCTGCCTTTGCATTCTCCCCGCTCCTTCCCAATCAAGTCAGTACTGTCTACATTGGTAGCTGCAATTCCTTGTGCTTTCTGCCAGGAAAGCACGTCTTTGTATCCTCAATTGTAATTCAACTTGCTTTGCTACTGATGGATGTGCAAAATGGGACTGTCTAAGGATCATGTAGCCTGCTGCTTGTCAGACTAGTTACACCCTGGCTGTGAAGATGCAATCTGTCATATGTACCCCTCTCTTTATTTCACTTTCCCCTTTTTAAAAAAAACCTGTTGTACCAAGGACCCTAGCTGGAGACTCGCGCAGCCCCCTGTGAAACCTGCCTTCTCACTCCCTTTTTTTGGTGTGATTCAGGACTTTGGAGTCAGCAAAGACTGAGGAGCCCCCCCCTTTGCTGTAATAAGAAACAGACATAAAGTCCCCCTCTTGCCACTATAACCCTCTTGTTTTTATTTTTCCTACATCCCCTTTGAAATTGATGCAGTCTGGGCAATAGATGCAGCTGACCCTTTGGATGTAATTTTTGTATTTTCATTTTTTTTGACAATTGCCCCAAAGAACCCCAAATAGGGGACAAAAAGCATTGGAGGACCTGAAACTTTTACCTGAACCCAGGTTCTCCGGCGCTTCACAACCAAATGGGGCTACAGAGAAGCGTCTAAGCCAGTTCACAGAGCGAGCGTGTGTGGGGACTTCTCGCTGCCACGGACCCTTGATGCATGCTCCCCGCGCTCCAGTGGTCCCGTGTCAGAGGGCGGAGTTTTCGAAAGGAGGCCGCCAAAAATAAAAGGCAAAGAGACGGGATCGGCTGCAGCGGTTTCCCACAGGAGGAGGGAGTGTGCATCGGTCTGGTAACAAACAGAGAATGTTTCTCTCTTTAAAAAAAAAAAAAAAAAAAAATCACAAAAATCTGTGTTTTATCTTGGATATTTTCAGAATATTCTTTTTAAAATGCAGATTTTTTTTTCGTGAGCTGTTAGGGCACTTACTGTAATACCATGCTTTTTTTAAACATGGCATATTATAGCAAATAGGTGCTTTTGATACTTTAGATGCTTTCACTGAAGTGTTACACTAACATTTACTTTGTTTCAGTCCCATAAGTTTATGAAGTCTGACTTTCAAGGCATGTGGTTCTGATCTGTTCTAAATTTTAATATTGTTTTACACACTGAGCAATTTTAAGCGTTTAATTTCCTACTTCTGTCTGACATTGGAAGTAGAGAATTGTTGATAGAATTTAGGATTGTCCAAAGTACAAAAGTTTCCCAGAACTGGACTGGACAGCATGGTGAAATGTTAGTGCAATGCATTCTTGTGATAACTAGGAAGCCAAGTTAAAGATACTCTAGCTCTGATCTGAAGAATTTTTAATAAGTTGGCTGAATAATACTACTGTAATTGAAATGTCGTAAACTTCAGGCTAGGAAAATAGTTGAGTTTTATTAGGACTATAAAAGAAAAGTAAAAATTTAAAAGGCTTGCATTTTATTTCATGTTATGAAGTGGAAGGTAAGTGATCTCATTACTGTTATTATTTGCTAGACTTCTCCCAACAGAGTAAAAGCTCTTACTATGGCAGTTCTACCCTTCTTTCACCCCAGTTTGCTGTGTCCGATGGTGGCATTTTCACTTTTGAGATTGTATTTTGAGAAAGTACTAAATTCAATTAGCTAATTCATAAACATCAATGTCTTTAACAGATGAAGATGGAGAAATGCATTCCGGGGAGGATGAAATTGAATGCAGGGAAAAACTGCTTTAAAATTGCCACTAGTTTTCAGGACGCTGATCTTTGTTCCTGATGATCTTAAATTTCAGTCTTCTACTCTTTTGGGATGAGTCTGTCTTGTATTTATTCCATGCAATTACTAACTTTGTTTTTTTTTCTTATTACTGTCACCTGCATTCGTGCTCCCCACCTTTCGTTGGCACGTCCTCTCTTCTTCTCCCCTTTCCTCAACCCCACCCCTTCACTGTGCTTCGCACCTGGGCACCTCACAAGATGTGGAAGATGTTAAATTTGTGATAAACTACGACTATCCGAACAGCTCTGAAGATTATGTGCACCGTATTGGCCGTACCGCACGTAGTACCAACAAGGGTACTGCCTACACATTCTTCACACCAGGAAACCTGAAACAGGCCAGGGAGCTTATCAAAGTGTTGGAAGAAGCCAATCAAGCCATCAATCCGAAACTGATGCAACTTGTGGACCACAGAGGAGGTGGAGGTGGTGGTGGAGGTAAAGGCACATGGGAAAAGGGCTACACAGGGAATAGGTTTCCTATTTTGAGGGAGGGAGGATTAGAAGGGGATAAGGAAGTGATCTCAATATGCACAAGTCTAAGGTAACAAACAGTAGATTAGTAATAAAGCTTTTTGTACCTGAGGTCTCAAAACCTTACATAAATGTAGTATTTCTGTCCAACTGAGAGGTAGATCACTGTTTTATTTTAGATATAAAATTTTTTTCTTCTGATCAGCTCCTCATGGAGCTGCTTTTGCTCGAGTTATTAATTGCTTGCAGCTCCTGCCTGAACACAGGCAAGAGGATGTGTGTGCATGCATGAGCAAAATTGAAGTCCGTGAGGTGATACACTGACTTGAATTTTAGGGGTTGAGACTTTTTCTTCCTACTTCCCTGATGGAATAATAAGCTTTGATATACTTTCAAGTTAGTAGTGGCTTTTTTCTGTGTTTTTTGTTGTTGTTGTTGTTGCTGAGTGTTTGCATTAAGAATATTCTTTGAACTTGGTATCTACACCTTGAATAAAATGAAGAGATGTATGCCCAGCTGTGCAGGGAATTTATAGCCAGTCAAAAGAATTTGCTCCTTGTGGGCAAAATTATAGATGCAGTGAATAGAAGAGTGAGAGAGGTTAGCACAATTATGAGAGCTTGTTGTTTGAGACTTGTTCATGGTAGTAAATCTTGATGTATCCATCGCCAGGAGGTCGTTCTCGTTACCGTACAAGCAGTTCAGTAAACAACCCTAACCTGATGTACCAGGAAGAGTGTGACAGGAGGCTCCGGGGAGTGAAGGAAGGCCGGAGAGACTCAGGTGGCTTCAGAGACCGTGAGCGTGGTGACAGTTATGCCAACGGAGCCAACAAGACCTATGGCAGTGCCTATGGGAGCCCAAATTCTGCTTTTGGGGCAGCACAGAGCCAGTATGGCTACACTCAAGGGAGCTATGGAGCAGCTGCCTATGGCACGAGTGGCTATGGCACTGCAGAGTACAGTGCTAGTGGCTATGGTGCCAGCACCACAGCTGCCACCGCTGGGAGAACCTCACAGAGCACTACCCAACAGCAGTATGCAGGGATGGTGGGGCGCTCAGGCCAGCAGCCACAGCCTCTCATGTCACAACAGTTTCCTCAGCCTCCTGCCACTAATGTGATGGGCTATATGGGACAGACTGCCACCTACCAGTATCCACCCCCACCCCCGCCCCCTCCCCCCTCACGCAAATGAGACCACTCACCTGCTGGTGTCCAGTGTAGACCTCTTGCATTTAAAGGAACCTTTTCTTTCTCTTCTTTCCCATTGTGATGTCTCATGCAGGTTAGATTTAGAATTCACCATTCAAATCCCTTAAGCCCATCAAAAATGGCCCCCAGTCCACATTACTGACCCTGTCTTTCTTTTTCTTTTTTCTTTTCTTTTCTTTCTTTTCTTTTTTTTTAAAGAGATATATATATAGTTGACTGGAAAATTTATTATTTTTTGTCTTGCATGTTGAGGAAATTGGAAATTTTATTTTCTCTAAAAGAAATGGGTATAAGGCAGATAGGTCCCAGCTCGATCATCTTGGTGTCTAAGGTTTGTGTGAAAACTTGCTTTTGAGGGGAGGAAGTTTCTGTTCTGTAATATGTTAACTTAATTTCAGGAAGTATCAAGAGAGGTGGGAAACTTTGGGGAGCCAAAAAGCACTTCATTTAACATGATAAATGCAAGGGAGCAATGCTCATTTTTCCTAATCTTAATTTTTTTTTAATAGCTCACTATTGTTGCTTGTAATCTACCATAAGTGACTTTCTACAGGAAAAGTCTGCTCATTTGTCTCAGCTTGGCAGCGTTCTGAGTAATGCCCCACTTATATTCTGGTTGGCATTTTCTGCAGCTCTGGAAGCAGCAGCCCTTCTTCTGAAATGACCTTAAAGGTACCTGTAGCAGCCTGCAGTAGGAAAGATGGGATTAAAATYCCAGTGTCAGAGACCAAACCTGACTTGGATTTGATATCTGAAAATCAGATAAAGTCACTGTAGGAACTACTGCTGTAATGTTTAGCCAGATAAGTTTTTTCCCCTGTGATTGTTAAATTGCAGCATCACAAGTACATGGAGTCTGGTTACACTTTCTGCTCTCAGATTCCTATTGTTGGGGTTATTGAGATGATTCTCATTCGAGATCCCAGAAACTAACCAGAACTGAGATGATGATCAGCATATTGCTTGTCTGTCCTTCATGAATGTAGCAACTTTGCCACGGGGAATGTTCTGAATGCTGCTATGCTGAAAAAAATGTGACAGAGTTTTCCACACTTAAGAGGTTTGAATAGGGTGGGCTTGGTGGGGGGGGGGGAGGTCAAGGGGAGGAATGGAAGAGGAGGAGATTTGCCTGGAATCCCCTCTTCATGAGGTAAGGAGTGAGCTGGTTAGTGCATCTTAATTCTGAAGCTTTCTTTCTTTTGTACCTTGATCTGACTACTGCTTTTCCTGGTTTTTGAATGCATTTCCCCATTCCATTGGTCCCTTTGAGCTCAGCTCTTGCAGGTAGGTAGCATTTTAGAAAATGTTAGAAAAGAGTGAAATTTTAGTAAATACATAAATAAAATTTGTTTATTTTACAGGCTAAGGTGGGTGTGAAGGGTTTTCCCCTTTAGTAAAGCATGTTGTCGACTTGTGGTTGCTTAATAGCAGATGGTTCAGAGACAGTAGATGGTAATAGGAGTTGGCTGTTTTTGATCTAATAATGTGGCAAAAGAATGGATACATCTCCTGGTTTGGGAGGCAATAATCCTTGCATTATGAGAGTGCAGATTTTTTTCTGTTGGTGTTCTTGCATATGGATGAACAAGGCAGCCCACTCCTTTTGTAGCAGAGTGGAGCTTCTTATAGCCCGGGAAAAGAGCTTGCTTATGCAGAGGGTTTTTTGTTTTTAATTTCTTGCCAGAGTATAATTTGGGGGGATGAATGCGTTGTTTGTATGATACACAGGTAGGTTATTGACAGCATCAGAGGGAAAAGGGAGAGATCTTCCAGAACCTTTGCTTCCCTCATCCCATCTTCAAATTCTTGGGCTTGGGCAGGAAGTTTCTTTGCTTGTGTTAAGTGAAAGCCAGAAACACTTCTTTTATCCAGGCACTGACTGATGTGTCTTTGGCCTCCCTCACAAGCAATTGTGGAGCTATCTTTTTATTTTATTTTATTTTTATTTTATTTTATTTTATTTGTGAATTCAATGCAGAAATGTGTGTGAGGAATGTAGGAGTGGGACATCTTGCTGAATGGCTTTAGAAAGGGTCTCTGGACCACCAAAGCTGCCTTATAGTCTGCTACAGCTTTCACTTCTTTTTGGGGGGACTTGCGCACRTGTAAACATATATGCCAAGTCTTGCAGTGCTTTATTGTAACTTGAGGTCAGCTGAAGCCCAGGGTCTCATGTTCAGTTCAGAGTGTTAACTGGATTGAAGGCATCAATGCACCATGGCATGTGCTGCCCCGTCCCACCTGGTGCTCGCTGCTCTGTTCCATATACCAGCTGAAGGGCCCTTGTGGATAAAGCATTAGCGTCTAGATTTGTTTGCATTGTTTTCAATATGTAAAAGTTTGTGGGAGTGTCAAGTTGGGTGTCTCCTCCCCTCCCACTTCCTGAAGCAACTTATTGTTTGGACTTCTCTGAACAATGGAAAGGTTAGTGGCTTTGTGTGGGATCAGCATTTTGTTTCACACATTTGCTGGTCTCTGAACACATTCCTGTTGTATTAATGAAGACTTGAATTGAGCGATTGATAGATCTGTGGTGTTCAGACACAGGATACTAAGAGCTATGTTACTATTCTTAGTTTGTAAATTGTCCTTTTGATACCATCTTGTTTTCTTTTGTAGGTATAAATAAAAACACTGTTGTCAATAAATTGTGAACTTGGTCTTTATTTTCGGCGCGTAAAACAGTCTTTACCCCCATTTTTCCCAGTTCTTATAAAAATCAAGTTGAAGGAGAAGGAAACATCTATTGGCAATGTACTGAATTTTAATTAAAAATGTTCCCTGTCTGTAGAACATTAGGAATTGTCACTGAAAGAAAATAAGTGATGAGATGTTTGAGTATCTGTAGAATTGGAAGATTCTTGTCATTTGAAGGGAATGTGTTTTTCCTGAATGTTACGGGACCTGAATAGAATGGGGATAAAGCAGAGTTAAGTTGCAGGTGGATACTAGTTCATAGACAAGTACAGTAATAGTTTGTAGTGTCTGCCACCTCATATGTGGTCACATGTGAAGTGGGTCAGTGGCCTTTGTGTATTACCAGATTTGATAATACCATATCCTCTTTACCACTGGCTGTTTAAGACTGAAGGGCTAAATGGGTAGTGACAACTTCCTTTTTATTCCTTGTGGTGCCCCAGGGCCAAGGTAGAGGCATGTTTTGGAGGTGGATGCTGTGGAGAGAGGGAGGAGAGAATAGTTTGCGCTACTGCAGTATTGACCAGCACCATTTACTAGAAGAAAAGGAGCGGGGGAGGAAAAAACACTGAGGCAAAGTCCCATACAGGTCAAAAGCATACCAGCTTTCCAAGCCTCAGTGTCTTCCTGGCATGGAACTGAAACTCAGCTGAGTCATTTGTTTGGTCAACAAGGGGCAGGAAAGGAAAGCTGCGATCTCAGAGCTTCATCCTCAGGAGTTTCTTGTATTTATGGAAACATCTTCAAACAGGCATTGGAAGACTTAGCTTTTTTCCTTTTAGGACTGTGCAGAGAAAAAAGAGAACATAATGAAGGAACTTTGGGGAATTAAACTGTTTAATTGTTTCAGCAAATATTTTTTTGAGATGGCTAACTTAAGAGTGCTAGATGGTGGATTGTTAGGCTTGCAAAGGACAGTGAAATTACAGGTACCAAATGGGACATTCTCAAGCAATTCTCTATGTGATATTAGTTCCTTATTTATTGAAATAGGTATAAAATCATGTTGTCTTCAGGTAAAAAAGTTGCTTGTCCTCAGTTACTACTGTATGCTAACAGCTCCAGAAAATCCTGCTGCTTTGTTCAGTGTGGAAGCAGTATATAGAAGAATTTAGTGAGAATGGTAAAATTTAAGAGCCCTGAGAAGGGAAATATTTATATTTGATCCCTGATAGGAGATCAATACTTGCTTCTAAGGGTGGGACACTCCAAAATTTACTTAGAATTCTCCTTTATGCTAAAGGAGAAAGTAACCTGAAGTACTTAATATTTCCTCTTCCGTAGTTGCTCTTGCTCATGCATGGCCTTAATTACCCCAGTTTTTGCTTGATGATGTGATATGAGGTCTGCTGCTGCACCCTTGGCAGTGGGAGAGCAACCTGAGCTCTTTTTGTATAGAAAGTGAATGTTACACAAACAAATGGCCTATGGCCACACTGAGCATGCACAATCTCATCTAATCTTGGAAAGCAAGCAGGGTTGGCCTGGTTTGTATGTGGGTGGGAGATTGCCTGGGCAGGTGGTGATCAGCAGCACAAAGTCCAGCTGGAGGCCAGTCACTAGCGGTGTCCCTCAGGGGTCAGTACTGGGGCCAACAGTGTTTAACATCTTCATTAATGACCTGGACAGTGGGACAGAGTGCGCCCTCAGCAAAGTTACCGTACAAAACAGGGAGGAGTGGTTGATAACACTGGATAATTGTGCTGCCATTCAGAGGGACCTTGACAGGCTGGAGAAATGGGCAGAGAGGAACCACATGAACTTTAGCAAAAGGAAACGCCAAGTCCTGTACCTGGGGAGGAATAACCCCAGGCACCAGTACAAGCTGGGGGCCAACTGGCTGCAGAGCAGCTTGGCAGAGAAGGACCTGAGGGCCCTGAGGGGAAGTTGAACAGGAGCCAGAAAAGTGCCTTTGCAGCAGAGGAGAGCAATAGCCTCCTGCACTGCCTTAGGGGAAGAGAGTTGGCAGCAGGTTGAGGGAGATGATCCTTCCCCTCAGACTTGGTGAGGCCACATCTGGAGTGCTGTGTCCAGTTCTGAGCTCTGAGACATGAATGTACTGGAGTAAGTCCAGTGAAGGGCCACAAAGATGAATAAAGGCTTGGAGCATCTGTTGTACAGGGAGACACTGAGAAAGCTGGGACTACTGAGCCTGGAGAGAGAAGGCTCCAGGGGATCATATCAATGTATATAAATACCTGATGGGGGAAGTACAGGAGACAAATCAAGGCTCCTCTCAGTGGCACCCAGTGACAAGACGAGGCAATGGGTGCAGATTGAAATAAAGAAAATACCATTTAAACACAAAACTCTTTTACTGGGAGGGTGGTCAAACACTGGAACAGGTTGCCCAGTCTCTGTCCTTAGAAATACTCAAAACCTGACTGGACACGGCCCTGAGCAGGAGAGTTGGACTAGACAGTCTTCAGAGGTACCTTCCAACCTCAACAATTCTGTGAAATACAAACTTTTGGGGCTGAAAACTTCCATGGGATATCTTTTAGGCCCTTGTTGTGTTAAACTGAAAGCAGCTCAGCTAGTTTTGAAAACAAGGTTAAGAGAAGCTGTATTATATAGAAATCCCTTTACAATGCTTTGGTATAGGTCTGAGGTCTTATTAAATAGATTTATTTACATAACACATCTTTGCTCTTCTTATGAGAATCACTGGTATTTTGTCTGAGCTCTTCTATGTAAACAATGTTATCAAAAAGCTGAAATTTTTGCAAGAGTGGAAGATAGATGCAACCTGCTAAAATATTGCTGGCTTTCATAAACTACTGCAAAACATTTGCATATCTTCAATCCCCCTTTTTTCCTATGATTCAGAACATTTATGGAAAAGAAAAAAATGTAATTCTCTTCCTGCTGTGATGTCCCAGGGACAAATGTTTTTTCTTCTGCCTCCTGTATCATCTAAATTTTGTGGTCTTACTACTAGTGATGCAAGACTGAAAGCCAGCAGGTGTTTTCCCTTTTGTTCCATTCTCCACAGTTGCAAGGGGTGTGGAATTTTAACAAAATATAGAAGGGCACAGGACACATTAACTGAGTGAAGCTGAAATAGGAGTTAGTAAATAAAGGAATTGATGTGGAGCAGCATAATGGCAGTTTTACAAAGTAATTTTCTGGCTACAGATGTGTTTTCGTGACAGAAGGAAGACTTAATCCATAAAGGCCAGCCACCTGCTCAGTGCTCCTGTCATCTTTCTATTAGCAGGTGTATTGTATGAAGCTGCTAAAGATCCATCTATCTAAACATCTAACACACACTATCACTACTGGTTTTGGCAGGCTAGTTCAGGAACGTGAAGGAGAAAGAAAGTGTTCACTCAGCTAGATTTCATCAAATTCCATTCTACTAAACATAAAAGCATTTTAAAGCATACTTTAGCCTAAACAAACCATAGTATGTTCTATATAATTTTATGCCCTTGGTGAGCTTGTTAGGTCTGTGAGCACTGGTRCCTAAGCCATTTACCAAAACACAGCACTGAAGAGGAAGGGGCATCTTATTTTGGAAAACAGAAAGAAGTGTCTTGTACATGTAAATGCCTTCTGTCTTCCTACAGAATCAATTTTTGAGAATGTTACACCTTTTCCACCAAAAGAAAAAATAGTCTTAATAAAATCTCCATATGTCTGTAGTTGCTTACTCAGGTATGTTGTCTGCCTCCCACTATTTTCTTCTTCCCTCTAAGGTTTTTTGCATGATTCATAAACTTTCAAATGTAGTTGGAAATGAATATACCTAAATCATTAACTTCCTGGGGTGGAGTTAAACCAGACTTATTTCTGATTAAATTTCTACTTTGTTTCACATGCATGTCTAGAGYCTTGTGACCAGAGATACCATTTGCATTCATCAGACGTGTTTTCTAAAATGGATTTTAGGTGGATAATACACATCACAAATATAGTACAGGATCAGTAAAGTCATCTAAGGATTGACCAATGGCAAGCTGCTGCTCCACCATACATTGCAAGAATGCTGAATGCATGTTGTGGACTTTAAACCGACTCCTTTACCTACCTTTGGTAACGTAGAGATAGAAGAAATCACAGTAGAAGATGGTTTGTACCACCCCAGAAACTACTGCAATCTGGTCATAGAATTTCTCTGTGTGGTAGCGCCATATCCAGTTGGCAATGTAGAGAGCACGGTAGAGGCCCAGGAAGAAAAGGTAGTGTGTTGTGATGGTCTCTGCTTCCCCTGTCTTACTGATCATGAAGAGCTGAGGAAGGATAGCCACTGACTCCAGGTAGATGGAGAAGGTCCACAGTATCTGTGAGATGAAAAATGAGACAGTGGAGAATCTCAATGCTGGTTGATTTGCAGTAGGGCCCAAAGATTTAATTTAGCAATCAGAGCACTGATATGCAAAGCAGGACAAGTAGTGCTTTTGGAGTTGTGGAAAATGAACCTGCTTTGTTGGGACTGAGAGAAGACAATGCTGAGCCACTCTCTACATAGTATGCTCTTCAAGGACTGCTAACCTTGCCTTTTCTACATGGTTTTACTGTATAATATCAGACTGCCGTTTACCCTCCCCTTTCATGTTTTCCTTACCTCCAAGGGTGTAAAGCTGTGATTCTCCAGAAACGACAAGCCTGTGACAGGGACCAAGAGGAATTCAAGGCGAAAGGAGTCATTCTCACTGTCGAATGTTTTCCAGAATTTCACATAGATCATGTACACAGTGATGTAGGCACATATCAAGAAAATGACCTGGGAGAGGGAAAGAAGATGGCAAGATCTTAGCTTTGATCACATCCATGCTTAAAGAGAGGCTTGACTTAGAATAGCTTTGCCAAAGTCAAAATCTGTTAACCTGGTTCTGGTGGGCCTGTGCTGGGGTGAGACAGGAGTGAACTCTTGCTCTACGCTGACTTGCAGAAGGCCCAGGATTGCTTTCCCTCCCTGCTACTGCTAGAGATATGCCAGTGATCAAGTTAACTAAAGATTGCCATTCTGTCCACCATGAGGATCACACTTGTTTGAGCTCTTTAAGGCACTATGTGAAGAGGTTGGCTTGGTGGCAGCCAACTGTTAATGCTTCTGCTGTGGAAGGACACACAAGCTTGATTCTTGATCTTGCTCCTGGTCTTGGTGGTACTAACAGTGTGGTGGGGTCAGCTTGCTCATTTACCACAGAGAAGGGATTTTCTGCTGTCTGGGCTTCTTGTCAATGGAGGGATGGTGACCCCAAAGGAAGAGTCTTTCTCTGACCTGCCTGTGTACAGCCTGCTGTGGCTTCAGTGGCTTCATGAGAAGCATGAGAGATAGGTGAGGAAGATGCAATTGCTCTTTCCTCCCCCTGGTTGAAAAAGTGACTTAGTGGATGTTTACCCTCACCTTCCCTGAGGAACCATGATGAGCTGATGTGGCTGCTTGCACTAGAACTTCTCCCTCTCCTTACCTTCATCATGGTGTTATAGAGAGATATGAAGGTTGTGAACAGGTCCAGATAGCGGGTTGTGAAGACAAGGGCAAAAAGAATCTGACTTTTCCCAGAGATACCTGCAGCACAGGGAGAAGAAAGTAAGGTAAGGTAGATGAGAGGAAAAATCTTTAGGATGGCAGGTTTTCCCTTACATCTTCTTTRAAAACTGTGGTATACATGCATATTTCTTTGTGTGAAAGGGAACATTTCTAAGTTTTTGTGCAAGATGGACTCTTTCAGGCATTTTTTTTTGAGGGGAGAATTGATATTTCCAGGGGTGGGTGATCAGGGTAGGGGTTCCTTTTTACTGCTGGAGGTGTTTGGTAAATCACAGTACACTCAGGAACTCATTGGATGTGGATAGTAAGTGCCTATTGCGCTGGTGTTGGGCCTGGCTGAAGCTGTGCCCTACTGACCCTCATGACCAATGTTCACCTGAGCCAAATCTGTCTTTGTAACTGGCCATCTGGGCCAGGACAGGTAATTGCGTAAGTATTCACTTGTTGGGGCTAGATGAAAGTCAAGTGGGTGCCAGAGTGCACAAGCCAGGTTAACTGGGGATGTTGCTGCAATGGGGTTATCATGCACATTAGTGACTTTAATAAGGGAATACTGATGACATCAAGAATAGCTCAAGCGGGAGCCCTGGTAACTCTAGACCTACCTCTGGACCAGGCCAGAGTCTCCTTAAGTGGTAGGGCAAACTCCTTCTGATGGCCCTGGGCCCTGCTTTGAACTGTTGGGAATGACTCTTGGTTGGCAGATTCACTTCTTTGGCCAATTCAACCCTTACTGTCATTTAAATGCCTTTCTTTTCCCTTCCTTGCCCCCTTCGCACGCCTGCCTACCTTGTCGTGGGTTTATGTGATGTGGCATCTGCCACATTAGGCAAAAGCTGAGGGATCAGGGAGCAGCCCACGGATGCTGATGGTGCTTAGTCACCACTGGCTAGGCATCCAGCATGAGGAGCAGTGTGGAGAGGGTGGAGAAATGCAGTAAAATCATATAGTTTTTCTACCTGTGATAACTGCTGTGGCACAGCAACCCAGCCCTGAGACCCCTTAGGAGAGGAATTTGTGAACTCTGAACAAAATACTCCTTTGGGAAGCAACTGCTCCAATTTCCTCACACAGGCCCGCTCAGCAGGGCCTGGGGGAGGCTCTGGTACCTGCCTGCAGGCTTGCAGGGCATCCTGCCTAAAGCAGCACCCACATGAGCTGGGAGATCTTGTCCAGTTCATCTCCTGTCTCACTGAGTAATGCCAGACACATGGTTTCAACCAGGGGTGATTGGCCAAGGCTCTGTGAAGATAAGCCTTCCCCCTCCTCAGSTGCTGATCTGGGGACTGTGCAGTCTTTTGGATGTCAGAGTGGAAAGTGCAGAGCATTACTACGTATCTGCTGCTTCATGTGGCCAGCTGGCAGCCTAGGAGTACGCGGGCTGGCTGTGCACAAAGCTGTCCTTGAGGAGTTTTGCTGCCCTTAGCAAAGGTGCCTCCGTTGCTTTCTCTCTGTGTTTCTTTTGCCAGGGATTGTTGGTTTTGGTGCAGCCACAACTTCTTGTGCTTGTTTCCACCTCCCTCCAGCCGTATTACCCACCCCTTCGTTTCATCACCCCAAGGCAAACACCTGCACCGAGGCCGTGTGCTTTGCCACATCACATCCTTCCAACATATCCATCTCCCTCCTGGTGGGGGAAATCACCCTGGGCTGGGATGGATTTGCTGGTAACTTCTACAAAGGCCCCCAAACTTGTCAAAAAATTAAGATGTATCAGCAAGGAATAGGAGAAAGATGGACAAGAAGCAGAGCRGGATCTAGGAGCAAAAGCAAGGAGAAGGAAGCTTAATTCTCTCCGAGAACCCAGGCCGGGAGGGATGACAGCTTGCACAGGCTATTGCTAGCCTGAGCAGCCCTGATTTCACCTCCCCCTGCCCATACATCTCCATGGCTTTTTCCCTTGGACCTTGCACACAGTCACCTTCCAAGAAGGGGCCCCTCCTTCCCCAGCGTGCAAAGAAAGGGATGTGAGAGCAGGTGGAGAAAACTCACCGGCACAGGACTTAGACTTCTGGATCTTAAGCAGCAGGATGATAATAGCCAGCAAGTGGGAGACATCTCCCAGGATCCGAAAGACGTTCATTGCTACGCGGGCTCCTCAGAGGCAAAGCAAGCAGGGTGTTTGCACGGGTGGACAGGGCTAGGACAGCCTTTACGGCTTCCCCAAAAGGTTGTTACTTGGTAAAACTCAGCAGTAAATTTTTTTGCCCTAGCCTTGATCAAGTAGATGTTCTCTTCCAACTGAACTTTCTTTTTATCTGCGTATGGAGTCGTCTCTTCTGGTGGAGGAGAATTCRGACTCCCTCTATTAAAAAACACCCGTTCTTCCTGCACAACTTTCCCTTCCAGGGTGAACAGCCTCCCTTGCTTAAATTTACCTCAAGGTAGATTTTCTCTCCACCAGAACCAATTTGTCCCCAGGGGTTTTCTCTCCCTGCGGCACCAGCTCTCCCCCCTCTAGGCTAATCTCCCAAGCAAAGTTGGGTTTTGTCCCTAGGAAGGACCCAGGCTAAGTCTGCTCAGCAATCCCAAAGCCAGCACCGGGTGACGTGGCTCCTGGCTGTCTGGGGAGGAGAGAAAGGAGGAGGAGGCGGGAATAACTGCGCTATTTTTTCTTTTTCTTTTTTTTTTCTCTTCCTCTTTTTTCCCCTACTTGTCTCAAATTACACACGGAAGTGTCCTTAAAGGGGAAAAGGCAAACGGAAATGATTATCCATCATCTAGGGTCGGGGGAGGGGGGGAACAGTCCTCCGGGTGTCAGGTTTTCAGGGGATGGTGATGGTCCCTTTTGACACATTAATCCCTGTTTTGCTCTGAGCTGGGCAGCCTTGTGCCCTGCAGCCTGCTCCCTAGAGCTGTGCACAGTCCTGTGTTAACTCCAGCACTTTCTGGGCAGTGATTCTCCAGCCTAACAGAAATTGCTATTAGGAAAAATTTCCTGGCATTCACCCAGAGCTCTCCTCCGCTCCTCTCCATCTAGTAGATCAAAGGAAGGGGGTGGGAAGAGATTCGATTTGAATGTCTTTGGCTTGCGTGACTTTATATTGTGACCGTGGCTCCAGCCCCCTTGGGTCTGTCTGGACTCGGCAGAGAGTTGCCCCCTCTCCCTCCTCGAGTGCCAAAACACTGCAGCCTTCCCCTGCTCTGCACTGTCCTCTCTGCTGTGCTGGGGACCTTCATCTTCCTGAATATTTTAGGGCACTTCCTGGCTTCTTCGCTCATCTTCCTGGGGGCTGGGGGTGCCTACCACCGAATATTGATATATGCTGCTCTGGACCTTAGCCATTTCCCTTAGTGACCATACTTGGGGGCTGGACACAGAACTAAGTAGCCCTCAGTCTGGGCAGTTATGTCTCCTCAGCAAGTGTCCCTGCTGAGGACAAATGACGCTGCACTTGGCCTTTGAGTGTCCTCATCCTGAGTGGTGCGCCTGGTTCTGGTTGTTCCTCCAAAAGAAATGTGGATTTGTGGTGAAGCAGCTGGAAAAGAGCCTGGGGACTGCCTCAGCCATGGACAGCCAAGCTCCGGAGAGAGGGAGGAGGGAACATGGCTTGTGTGTTGCTCCCGGATATGAGCTGGAAACCAAGAGCATCCAAGAGCCCAGCCTCAGAGGAAAAGAGGTTCTCCCAAAGGCTGGTTTTAAATAAACTTCACTGAAAATATTAATCATAGATTCCTGCAAGTGGATTGAAAAACACATAAAGCACATATTGTGTGAAAGAAATACATATGTACTATCATTTTTATAAATTTAACCAAAAGGAAAGGATATTAGTAGTGACTTTGTTACAGAGTTTTCATATATTCAGAAACAGTCATGGGCGACTGATCTATTTGAGATAAATCTTGTTCTTGCATCAGAGGTTAAGCTGTGAAGAACGAAGGATCTCACCGTACCAGCTGAGGGACACATCAAGATGGGTTCAGCAATAGGAGAACACTACGGGGCCCTTTTTATTATCTAATTGCTACTGTAAAGCTCCTTTAATACAACCATGACAAATAAATGGTTTAATTTGTCACCTTGTCCCCAAGCAAATCGTATCTGGCCATTAGTCTAATTTTGCTCCACCGTGGTTACGTGACCCACGCTGCTCTTGTCCAGCGGCCAGTTTTGGCTGCTGACCACTCTGTCCCCAGGCTTTGCCTGCAGCAATTTCCTTCGATTCTTCTTCCTTTGGCATGTCTTTATGGGCTCAGTCTGGAGTAAAATCCTTAATGATTAAAGTGTAAAAATATTATTCCCAGTGCTTATGAAGAGGACTAACAAGTTTATTAACGTTACCAGATTCCTTTCTGAATACATTTGCATACATTTCCTCCTTGCCCATTAGGCTGGCTGCCGTGTTTTCCCTCTTTGCCTCTACAACACCTGGTGTACTGGGCTTTTTCAGCCCGGGTTTCCTGGTTTGACTAGAAAACACTTGCTTAGCCTAGCGAAACAGAGAAAGGGCCCCTGCCTGCAGTCTGCAAGTACGTCCAGGCAGCAAATAGCCRAGCGGGAGAAGAGTTTAGACTAAAGGACAATATCGGAAAGGAACAACTGGGTCTGAGGTGGTGGTGATTCAGGCTGAAACCAGGTTTTCAGCCACCGGAGCAGAGCCATCCTGGATTTCAGCAGGAATTTGCCAGGTAAAGGCTCTCGCTGCCTTTGGAGGGAGTTGGTTGGGAAAAGCGCTGTGTGGTGCAGGTGGGGCCTTAGCACAGTGGCACTGGCAGCCCCGCACAGCAGCAATCCATTGCAGGGACTCTGGGTGAGATCTGCCTTACGGCAACAGGGTAGCTGTAATCTTACATGATCTCTACACTGAGGACAGCAGATGGTGGTTGTAAATATACTAATGGTGGGTACTGGCAACGGAGTGGGAATTGCTCCGTGGGACTTGCTCCGTTTCCTTGGGGTACCCTTTCCAGCCTCATCCTGAGCCCCTTCTTGCTGGGTCTTCCTCTGCAAACTCTTCTCRCTGGTTTTAGGAACCCTTTTGTCGCCCTGGTGCTCTTCACATCTTCACCCACAGTCTTCATCAGTGAAGAGGTAAGACTCTTGCTGGTGGCAAAGGTTTATCCTCTTTACCTTATGCCTTCACAGGACCTAGGCAGAGCAGCTCAGCCCCCAGCCCTGCCTTTATTTCCTGCCATGGCCCCAGGTACCACCAGCTGAGGTGACATTCACAGGGTTTTCATGCAAGCAGCTCGGGCAAGTGTCCCGAGGGCTCACCAGAGCCAGAGCAAGCAAAGAGAAAATGCAGAGAAGGGGGATGGCAGTGCCCCCAGCCCTAGCTGCAATATGGTGGTGGGGTTGGGGTCTCCCTGCAGGACATCCCCATGTGCCGCGTGAGCCCCTGCCATCACGTGGGCCGCAGAGGGGGTTGTGTGTGAAGGCCACTGGGAGGGCGAGAGGCATCGGGCCACCGAGTGCTTTAAAGAAGAAAAACTGGCACACGAAGTGGGAACAAGTAAAAATAAACCTTCCCTCCTCCCCACCTCCTTCCCTGCCACAACATAAAGCGCCTCGCACCGGGTGTCTCCCTGCCTCCCGAAATAATGCCGGGGCGCTGCCACTGCTGTGCTCGGTGATGCTCTCTCCATGCCTTCTGTTTCCATGGTGACTGCAAGGAATGTCGCCAGGGTGACAGGGAGGAGAGGGAGCTGGGATTTGGCATTAAAAACTGGAATTTGGAGTTTTGTTTTTTAATTCTATTTTCGTTTTTCCCTCTCTCCATTTGCTGGTTTGGGAGACTCACTCTCCTGGAGAGCCCCTGGGCAAGGGAGCAGCAACTTCTTCCAGGGCCGCTTTCCCTCCCAGGCCCTTCCCTGATCCCAGCTGTTTGGCCAGGAGAAGGAGGGGAAAAGGGGAGTTATCCTGCTTGCTAAAGCATATGTTTTCTGCCACCAGCAAGGTTTTTGCCCCAGGGCGGCTGCTTGACCAGGAGTCCCCCTCCATTCCCACACAGGGTGCCATGTCTCAGGGTGCCTCCAGGCCACGCAGGACCATAAGCAGCCTCTGGGGGTTCATCCCAGATGATTCATCCCGCTGCCAGAAATGCCGAGAAGAGGAAAGCAATTTGGCACAGCAGGCTGGGCTGGGGTGCGTGGTGGGTTGCAAGCCTTGTGGGCTGCTTGCGTCTCTCATGGGGCTAACGCTGGCAGGCTCAGAGCAGCGTGGTGCCCACTGGCTGGCTCTGCCAGGGCGGCCCCGAAGCACTGGCAGGGGAAGGCTGCACTTGGCACCTGGGGCAAAAACGGGATGTTGAGGAGGGGGTGGCAGACGGGACATGGCACATGCTGAGGGGGCCAGACTTGCTTCGTCCGGCTTAAATGCTCAAAGCCGGACATGCCCGGGACAGAGAGCGCTCGTGGGCTGGTGGTGACTTTGGCTAGGGTTGTGGCAAAGCAGGACTGCAGGTGCCCGAGCAGCGACTGCTCACACCATGGTTGCGCTTGGCCTCATCCCAGGCGGGAGAGGGGTCGGGAGCTCACTCGCCTTGCCAGGAGCTCCTGTGTCCCCCCTCCATCCCTCCACCTCCCCCATCCCCACAGCAGCGTCGGGAAAGGTTGGCGGAGTGGGGCTATTTTTGGGATCGTCTCCCTGGCAACGGCTGCCACCACCGTCTGTGGTGGCTTTTCCATAGGTGCTAAAATATTCCACGCTGCTTATTAAAGCTGGTGCCGGTGGAGACGGGCGGGGGTGGGGAGTGTGAGCCACCCCGCTGCCAGGGCCAGCAGGCCCCGTGGCGGCCAGGGGCATGGTTGGCCTGGGGGCACATGCAGGGACGGAGTGGCCAGCGCAGGGAGACTTCCTGGAGATGACATCCCCCAGGTCCTGTCTGGCAGCACCTGCCCTGCCATGGCTTGTCTGCTGTGCCGGGCCCGCTGGGAAGGGCACCGTGCAGTGCTGGAGGCACAGCTAGCGAGCTTCTGGTCGGAAAGATGAAGAGAAACGTGGGTGCTGTGTGCCTTGTTCCCGCTTCAAGTGTCCTTCTCAGCCCGACTGGCTGCAAAGAGGTTTCAGGGTGATCAGGAGCACTGAGTGATAAGAAGAGAAAGAGATCAACAGTGAAAAACAAAAATGAAGGTTAAGCAGCTGCTTGGATGCSCAAGTGCCTCATGGTTTCACCTTTTGCCGAGATGGGTAGGAGCCTCTCGGTGGCACCGGCAGAGAGGGAGCAACTTACCCAAGGTCACACAAGGGGGCTTTAGCGTAGCCAATGAAGGAGCTGGGGCTCCCTTTCTTGCTTTCGACGTAGGCTTCAGCATGAGGCAAGAGCGAGCAGGGTTCTTGCTGATAAAGTCACTGGGAAGGAAACCATACCCCGGTTCCTCACGTGTCCTCCTGCCTGAGGGGTCCCAGAGCACTTCTGACACTGCCCTGAAATTTCACTCCCACTGGGGTAAAAGAGGGTTCAGAAGTATTTTCAACCCATATCATGAGGAGGGGAAAACGACTGCTGAGATGCCAGGGGCAGGTCTTATTTGAAAGAAAGTCCCACCCCCATGTGGACAAGATGTCCTTAGTGTCACCCCAGAGACTGACCCCAAAGAGCCTGTGGGAGAGCACTGCCCCCACTGAAGCCCCAGCGCTGCAGCACCTCTGCTTGGCAGGACTTCTCCCGCTCGGGTGCTTTGCGAGCGGCACTTTGTGGAGCAGCTGCGGGTGGGCTGGGGCGAGCTGGCTGCTTGCAGGATGCTGGCTGCTCTCCCCATTTGCAGCTGCTAATCCGCACTGAGAGAAGCTAAAAATACACTGTTCTCCTGATGTTACTTTTCCAGGTAAGTGCAGGCTGCGCTTGCTGCAGTGATGCTTGGCAAGGCATGCGGGGGATCGGTGTGGGGGACGGTGGTCCCCGCGGYGTGTTGTGTGAGGGTGCATCCCACATGCTGGGAGGTCGCAGGATGATTTTGGGAGGGGAGGAGGGTGTGATCTCTGCAGGACAGGGACCCAGGGAACAATCGAACAATGTTTTTCAATCTATTTTGATCCCTCTAGATTTTCAGCAAGCTGAGGCCTCCTGACAACAGCTTGGCTCTCCACAGGCTGTGGAGACGCAGCCAGTGGATCCCCACATGCCAGCAGATCCCCCGTGGCTCTCCAGGTTGGATCAATGAGAACTTTGTTTTGATGGCTCCAGAATTTGGCTTGTGCTGGTGTCTTAACGCTGGGTATGGTAAATGAGACATCAAGATGGAAAACACGTCCAGCCACCGCTGTTGGCCTGGCATGTGGTTGTGCCCAGGAAGGCCGTGTGTGTAGATGGTGGCTGTGATGTCACAGCCCACTTACAGCATCCGGCTTCCCTCCAAAATGAAAGGGACAACTTCACTACTTGGCACTGGCGTAAGGAAGCCCACTGTGTCTCCCTCTCCCTCCCACCTTTGACTCGAAGAAGAGATAAAAGCCCCAGAGATGTTGCAGGGAGTGGAGCCCTAGGGGGAAGTTTCCAGGAAAAAAATTGCAGTGGCACCATCATGTGGCTTCCCTGAAGGCTCTGAATGAGCTCCACAGTGATACCACAGCACCCACAGCTGATGCTGGGTGAAGAAAGTGGCTTGGATGTATGCAGCAGGCCTTGCAAGCCTATCGCCTCCCAATACGCAAGAGCAGATGGTTTGGGGATGCCAGGCTGCGTGTCTGGCTTGTCTCTGGGGCTATGGCGTCTCTGCAACGGGGGCCTTGTAGCAGTTCTCCACTGAGCTGCAACATAAAGTACACTGGGCGGGCAGGAACTGAGCCCACCTCTGACTGGTCCCTTTGTCCCTATGTTTCCATCCCAAGTGTTGTTTGTCCTGGACAGCACAGACAGCGTCATTGCCAAGTGGAAAGGTTTGGCCGTAGGCTCCGGGAGGTGGGAGCCTCTTGTGCCTCAAGGGCCCAGGAAACCCGTGGTGATGTCCCACGACCTCCAGCAAACGCTCTGCAAGAGCTGGAGAATTAAATGAAGAATTTGGTCCTTTCTCAGAGTGAGGTCTGAGTTCCGCACTCTGGAGCCAGATGGAAAAAATCCTGCCCATGGCTATTTAAGCCTCTTGCAATAGACTGGCGGCCAGTTCCTGCCTCCCCAGGGGCTCCCTGCAGGCCTGCTGCTTCCCCCTGCTTTTGGTTGCACTCTCCTCTCCCCCATTGCAGCTCTGCAGCGTGTATCCATGGCTCTGAGATCACACGCGAGGATGGGCTAAAGTAGCAGAAAGCTGTTGGATCCTACCACAGAGTTACTGACTTCTTAGCTACAGACTGCATAGCAATCAGAGAGGGGGAGAGAGAGCCAGAGGAATTAGCGGGAGGAAAAAGAGAGGAAGAGTGGAGGGGAGAATGGTAGAGATGGCACAGAAATTTGTGAAATAGAGAAGGGGGATAGAGCAGGCAAGGATAAATAAAGAAAGGGAAGGAGAGAAACAGGCAGAAGGGAGAGACCAGAACTCATCACCAAGCTGCAGCCACAAATCAGAGCTCCGTGGGATGGAAACTCCTGAGAGCAAAAAATGCTGAAGAGAGGCAGAGGCAGAGGAAGAGGAAGGAGAAGAGCACTGGCATGAACAGGGGAGAGTTAGGAGAAGAGCAAGTCACGGGGAGGAAGTAGCTACTTGAAAGAAAAGAGGCGAGAGAGGACTGAAGAGAGTCCTCCCAGATTCCTTCAGCCCAGGCGAGCTGAGGCATTTCATGGTGAGATGGAGAAATCGCCTGCTTTTCCCTTCCTCTGATGTTGGCTCTCCACAGCTCAAGCAAGGAGCAGCTATCGGCAGGAGCTGGGTAAGAGATGGTGCTGGTTAGCACTACTCCTCTTCATGGCATGATAATGGGAAGGTTTTTCCTCTGAAAATAATGCATTGTTTCATCCGCGCTAGCTCTGAGGAACAGCTATAAATATAACTTAGTGAGATATGCGTGGCTTCATGTGAGTGTGCTAGTGAATAACAAAGTTGACTGTGTGTATTGCATATGTAAATATAGAAAATGAAGCGTATGAGTGCAAAAGGGCAGAAACACACACCTGTTTGTAACCTCCCTAACTTTCCTCCTTTCACCTCCATGCATGGACTTTGGTTACTTTGCAGGTAACTTTTTCATTTTTTCAGCTCCCAATATTTTTTTAGCTCCATCTCTCCCAGGGCCGAGTCTTGTTCGCCTTTCATTTCTTCTGGCTGCCACCATCCACTCCTAATGTGCAACGGTCCAAGCTATTTCCCTAAGACAACCTGGAGAAGATCGGACCTGGAAACCCTGTGTCTGTCCTCAGCAATCTCAGGCATGATGGGGATTGATGCAAATGCATGGCCTCTCCCTYTGTCTGGGGAGCTGCTTGGGCTCCCGAACCCATCCCTGGCTCCTTTGCATTCAAGCTCTTCTAGTCTCTGCTGGGCTGGTCTTGACAGTGGTGGTCTGACATCCCCCAGCTCTTCCAGATACTGCTTTTCAGAAACTGTGAGCAAAATGYTGGAGAAACTCTGCCCTTGCTCCCCACTGGCATCCTTGTCGGAGCGGGGCTCGTCAGGAGAGTTTGCACAGTGCAGGCAGGTCATCCCAGCAGTCCCTAGTGCCGGCATCAGTCCTGATGCCCTTTCCTCTAGGCAAATAGCAGGGAGTAACAAAACTCCCTCTGCCAAAGGCCTGGAGTCTCCCATTGCCAGCACGTAGCCCCAGCTTTATCCTGGCAAAGCTAATGGTGGCTCTGGGGCCTCTCCTTTCTCCCTCTCCCCCTCCAAAAAGGGACACTGTCCCAGGAGGAAGGAAGCAGGACAGGGACGTGTTGGGTGCTGTGGGACAGGTGATGTGGCGTGGATAGGGTCGGAGGCACAGGTTGCTCTGTGCATCTTGATTTGTGGATCTGTGACCCCCAAAAAGCTTCCCTCTCTCTTGGGCAGAAAAAAAAAAGAAGATAGTGGATGGCAGCCTATGGTGTTTACTGAAACGAGTGTCCCGCATGGTTACAGGCATAGGGAGACTCAGTGCTGTCTGCTAACTAAGGCCAGAGATGGGGCTGGGAATACACTGCAATTCACCTGGATGTGCTCCGAGCTGGCTTCAAAGGGCAGCCTGTGGCAGCACACACGGGGGCTGTGCGGCGATGTGGACAAGGTGTGAGGATGGCCCTCCAAGCCCAGGGCAGGTGTGCAGCTCCCGGCCCCCCTAAGTTTTGCAGTAGCATCCACAGGAGGTAGAGGGGCCATGTGTGCTCATGGGATGGGGACAATGATGACCTGGAGCCAAGGAGGGGACAGGGAGATGTGCGGGGGAGCATGTCTCGCCAAAGACGCTGGGACATGCCCCCTCCTCATCAGCCATCGGAAGTGGCGCCTACAGGAGCCTGAGTCACCCGAGCACGTGGCCACCCTTGTTTGTAGTTGCTGACAATAATAATAAGTATAGGAGGAATACGTACTTTATAAGGGAAACATGAGCCCGGTAGGGACAGGGGGTGGTGAGGAAGGGAAGAGACAGAGAGGACAGCAATGCAAAAACTGAGCTGGAGAGGGTTGATCTGGAGAGAAGAAGTGGAGCTCTCTTTCCTTTCCCCTCAGATGCCAAAGTCTGCTGCACTGGTTCGGGGACTGGCAGAGTCCCTGCTCTTGTGGCCTCCCAGTGTGGCTGGCAAGGAAAGCTGAGAGAAACCCCCACCAGTCCTGCAAGGCGAGGTGGTGGCCAGGGGAGTGAGGAAGTTGTTTGGCAGGAAATGTCCCCACTGGCCGCTCTGGCCATTTTCCCACTCTGAGCTCTGCTGGGGACATCCTTCTGGAGTGCAGTGCCTTGGCTGTGCTCACTCTAGGAGCCCCCCCCCCCCCTTTGCACTTGCCTGCTCTTGCTGATACCCTCCCTGCAGACCCGCTTCACTCAGGTTCGTGCCATGAGGCCATTTTTGGTGACCCACAATGAGTCCCTCCTCTGAGGCTCCTCTTGGAGGAATTATTCAGTGCCGCCTGCCCATTAACCCTGCTGGGCTGAGCTGCCAGTTCAGCTCGTCCACTGGCCTCCACCCATGGAACAGCTGTGTTCCTGGGATGGCATCGCCCTTGGGAGGGTGCCGGGGAGGGAGCGAAGGACGCAGTAACGGATACCTGGTCTGGTGCCCTCTGCTCGCTGACATCAATGCTGATGCACAGCGGGGCAGTTAATAGCAATCTGCCTTCAGCAAGTTTCAACTTTTCTGTGTTGTTACGTTAGTCCATTGGGTTGGTTTAATCCAACAGAGTGGCCAGGAATCAATAGATGGATGCTTGTGTCTTAGTGATCGATCCCTTATTCATAAATATGCAGCTTCCCAGCCTCCTACTAGCACTCATTTTTCTGTGAATGGTAAAAAATTGACTGAAGCTGCCTTAGCATTCCTTGCAGCACTGCAAAATCACTTAGGTCTAAATTAACGTTCTCCGAAGGCACTGCTTGTGCACACTTTAAAGAGCTGGAGGGTTCTCAAACAGAGCACGCAGAGGCAAAGACTCTGATTTCCCCGCCAAAACAAGGTAGCTTTACCAGGGATGGTCAAGCTTGAAGCCTCTTTTGAAGACAGATGGTGATTCCTCTGTCAGGCAGTGGCTTTGTATAGGCAGGAGTTGTCTTTGAAACTACCAAGCTGCAATGCAGCTGGTACCCAGGGTCAGCCACGGGGCCTGCGCCAGGGACACTGCTGAAACACTGTGGTCTGAGCGCGATGGTTTCTCGGGGCCTTTCAGTCTGCATGGGAAATGCTGCCACAGTTGGTAAGGGTCTCAAGCTGGCTGCAGCGAGATGAGATTTTATCYCATGAATCCCATGCTTGCTTAGATCTCTCCCTGGAATGGGTTGGGGCAGGATAATTCAGTTTTCATGACAAATTTTGAGGTTCCAGGTTCTGTCTCATCCGGGTAGGGATGAAACAAGACCTTAGGAATATCTGTACAAATGAAACCATGCTGAAACGACTGGTTTCAGTTTGAATCATTCAGGTTTTTGAGTTGGTTCTCTCCCTCGGACGTCTCAAACGTTGTCCAGCAGATAAGACAGTGTTGTGGCCTGTTGAGTGATGGGGAAAGACTTCAGGTGGATCAGGTAATGTAGCAGGGAAAGGCTGTGGTGTGAGGCTGCAGTGAGAGACCCACGACTCATCTGTGCCCAGCGCCTTGGATCACAGAGCTGGAGAGCAGCCAGGGCATCACTCTGCAGAAACGCTCAATGTTTGGTCCTGGCTAAAGATGAGATAGGAGCCAACTCTGTAAATGCCAGCCACAGCATGGGAGGTTTGATAGGCCTTTGCTGTTGCTGACCACAAGTGACCAGAGACAGGCATACCTCAGGGGCTGTCTTCTCAGGAACTTTGTCATAGTCGATTTGTCTCTAGGAATGGGTTTAGCACGGACCTATCCAGGAATTTTGGGGAGAAGCTGCCACCTGGGATGGGAAGCTTCTTGGACTGGCACCAGCCTAGTTTGTAGTCAGGACCTTAGCCTTGAAGATCCCAATCCAAACTGTCCGAAAAATCTTACGCCCAGTCCTTCTTCACAATAGCAAATAATGAACAGACAGTACCACGATTGCGGTCAGCAGGAGAAGGGAGAGAAAGGCAGAGGGGCAAGTTATCCTATGGATTTCCAGTCCCCCACACCTCTGACCTGGGAAATCCTGCTGCCGGTGCTGCCCAAGTACAAGCCAGACCCCTCCGCCGTCACGAAGGGCCTGCCCCTCACAGTCTGGCCTGCTGTTTTATTTCTATGGCAACATTTCTCCTGAAACATTTCAGAGAGAGCCTGGTGCGGTGTGAAAATGAAGGAGGCAGCATCCCCCCACTCTGTCCCCTGCGAAAGGAGTGGAGGGAAGACCCTGCCGCCTCGCCTTGCTCCCTCCATGGTGACCAGTGGCAGCGGCAGCATGATGGGCAGCTGACCCCCTAATACGCAATTCACTTAATGGAGCCATGACATCCCCAGCCCTGCTGGGAGGGTCGCCGGGGGCTCAGAGCAGAGCTGCGGCCAGCCAGGTGTCCTGGTGTGCTTTCTCTGCTCCTTTGCCCCCAAGCAACGTGAGCACAGCCCTCCCCTCTGCCTCTCTGCTGCCTTTTTTTTGCTCTTTTCCCTGACTTCATCTTTGTTTTCCCCTTTCTCTCCTCTGCTGCCCTCCTGCTCTGGGCCATGGCAGATGTCTGCAGCCTGCTTCTACACACACACAGAGGGGTCAGCGATGGGGCCACTCAGGATTTGTCTGGTTTTGGTCTCTTCTGTAACAACATGAGTGGTCATTTTTGAAATGAGAACTGGTGACAAGTGGTTGTTGCAGTTTGGTTACGTCACAGGTGTGAGGCTGACTGCACCATCATAGACAAGTTCTCTGTATCTTCCCCCATTCCCACAACAAGAGGCATTATCTCTTCCTTTCCCTGATCCATGCCCTTTCTCCAATTTGCTATGTAACTGCAGTGTGAGTATGGGGACTGGAAAGCAGACAGGAGCTGGCTAATACCATTTAGGACAGACAGGTGCTCAGATCCCTGGAGAATCTCGACGATGCTACGAAGATGCAGTGTCTGCAACAGGACTAGACTCGGTGGCCCCAAAAGTCCTCTCCTGTCTGTCCCCGTTGTTCCCATGACCAAAAAGCAGCCTCACGTCTGGGTTGAGGCGACCCAGCATGCAGCTCACTGCCAGACGCTGCCATCAGCGCTGAAGTTACGGGTAGCACAGGGTAACAGTGAGCGATACTTTTGGCAAAAGCAGGTAGGCAGGCAGCAAGTCAGTGGAAAACAGGAACACAGTCCAGAGTAGCAGCGCGATCATAATCACCCATAACAACGGAGAGAAATTGCAGGTGTAGAAGGAGGCTGTGTGTAAACACTGCTGCTGCGTGCCGTTTTGCACAGTCCTTCCCCTCCCGTGTTAACACGGCTGTGCCCAAGCCCGCCTGAACTCGCTGACAGGAAACGGCCTCGGCGCTGCTGCCTCCCTGGCATGCCAGCTCCCTGGGCCTGAGCAGGGCCTGAGCAGGGCTGCGTCCCATCCCAGGCGCAGCTGCGTCTCTGCAGTGCCACGTTGGGGAGCAGAGGGAAAAGGGGGGGGGTGTGTGGATGTGGTAATGGCCTGCCATAGCACATGTATCAGGTGGGGCTTAGCCTGGGGTGCGCCTGCGCTGCCCTCAAAAGACTTGGCATCGTTCAGGAGTGTTTGTTTAACTGGACTGAACAAGCTGTGATCATCAGGTGTTTGCCTGTTTCAAAATACTCAAGCCCCTTTCGAAAGAGTGCAGTTTTGCAGCTTACCTGGGACCCTGCTTAAGCTGTTTTCRGATGCCTAGTGAAAATGAATGGAAGCAACTTTCCCATTACTTGAAGAACAGGAAGAGGTTAGGATCATGTCAGGAGACCAGCAGCTCTGTTGGGGTCTGCGTTAGAGTAGTTACACTGCATTGTGGGGCTTTGGGGGCCACATCTTTTTTTTTCTTATCGCCAATCCATTACCACTGAGCGGCCAGACCCAGCTTTGAGTTCAATCCCCTTGTGCAGTGTCTGAGTGCTGAGCAAAGATTGCATCCTCTCCTAGATGGTGGCTTGGCACAGAGAGGGTGTCGCTGTGGGGATTGCTCATTCAGCACCTTTGTTGCTGCTGTTGTTGTTATTATTATTATTATTATTATTATTATTATCATTCATAACCTATTTTTAGGACTCCTCTTTGCCAGGCACTTTGCATAGGCACAGGGAGAAAATCCCTGCCCTGTCAGGGTTGCAATCAAAGTGGACAGACAGATGACGTTAGCCCCCCATTAACCCCCCCTTTTCCTGTATACGAATAACGAACCTCATCCTGGACTAGCTGAAAGCCACCAAGCATCCCCGTGCAGATTGCCCTCATGGCCAGGCCAACACGGGCTTCAGGATGGGCTCTGCACCAGGGAGGAGCGACAGGCCGCCATGGCCCAGGAATGCTGCTGGCAGCACCTGCGCGTGGGCAAGGGGCTGCACCGAATCCCGCAGTGATGCGAACAGACAGCGATTCCCCAGAGCCGAGGAAATGGGGACTGACCCTGGTCTCTGCATGCCTTGACCACATGGTGTCTGTGTCCCTGTGAGACCCACAGTTCATTTCTGAGGGTACCCCCAGACTCCCTCCAGAGCCAGCAGGCTGCAAGCAAAGCTGGAGCACGGGGTGCCAGGCCAGACGCCGTCTCCACAGTGTAAGGTGCGTCTGATGCTGGGCACAACTACGCTGGTGTTTCTGAGCTCMCCGGGGACACGGACGTGCAGGAACAGACATCTACCGTCCTGCACCTTGGCTTGGGGAGGCAAGGGGTGCGAGGGCAGGTCTCCGATGGCAGGGGGGTTAACCTCCTTCCCTTTTTGTGAGGCTCCTGGAAGGCAGGATGCTAAATAAAAGGAGTTGCTGAGCTTTCATCGACTTTTAGACGCCCTGCCCATGTTGTGCAGTCTCTTCTGTGGTTATAAAGAGAGCAAGTGAAGGGAACTATATATAGGTGTAAATGCAGATCTTACTTGAAAAGATTTAGTGCCTGTGACTGGCACCTCTTATCTGAGCCAGGAGCGTATGGTAATAGTGTGGTTCACTGTTGTGATTGTATGATGAGTTTTGTGTTATTATTTGGAGCATTTCTAATAGCCCCAGCTCTTGGGGTGGGGCGACTGGGTAAGGTGCCATTTTCGCTTTCATAGTGGTGCTGAAAAGCTAGAGGATGCGATCTGAGAGCACTCCAGTTGTCCGGGAAGTGGAAACCTAGAGGATGCTACATATGTTCAGTTTTTAAGATCTTGGAATTTTCCCACCCATCCTCTAGGGTCCAGTTCATGATTTTGGCAGGATGGCTGATGCTGTGTATCTCAGCCCTAGTGCTTTCTTTGGGGAGGAATGGGACATGCTCTGGGTTCTGGCTGCTACAAAACCCCTGCTCCTTTTTGGCCAAGAACAATATCCAGAAAAGGCCTTTAATCCTTTAATTTCCCTGTGATGCCGGCAATTAAGATAATACCCATCTATCTCACTCCATGGAAACAAGCGGGGACTTCTCCTGTCTGTCACCCCAGCAGCATCCTCTTCTTCCCTGCTCCCATCCCTACTCTGCATCCCCCAAGCCCCGGCCTCTTGCCCTCCCCATTTCAGAGGCAGGCCGGCGYGTGACGGCCAGCGCCAGCCCTGTGGTGGGTCCCTGTGCTCTCGCCGGGACGCTGTGGCCCCTCTCGGAGAAATCGTTGCGTGGCCTGGGCAAGCAGAGTGGCCGTCGACATGGGCTCTGTGTCATGCAGGGAGGCGTAGGAGCCGAGGTGGGGATGCTGTAACCTTTCTGTGTCTCTCTTACTGACTTTGTCATCCTGGGGATCTTTGTGTATGTCCCATTTTTATCTGTGTTTTCTCCCTTTCTTTCTTTCTCTCATTCTCTCTCTCTTTCTTCTCTCCCCCTCCCGTCAGTATGTGGGCTGATCACTGCTCAAACTTTTAATTCAGATGGTAATTGGAATAATAATACGGGCAGAATCCTTCTGGCTCTGTTGCTGCAGCTGGCTTCAGGGAGCTATGAATAGCTCTGAGTCACACACTGAGATGGTTTAACTTCAAATCATTTTGTTTTGTTTTCATATTATCCATCCTCAGGCTCCAGGGCTTCGCAGGGAAAAAAAAAAAATCCCCCCTCTCACTCCACCCCAAAATACAAACTGGACCAAGGCACATTAATAAAATCCTTGTTTAGAGAACAGATCACCTAAAGAAACCGGTCAGCTAATCATGCCTTGCAGGGCAGATGGGGACTGTTGGCACTTACTTGATCTATTTATAATTATTGAACGAAAAGGCAGAAGTGTGTATATAAAAATGGTATAGAGTTGATTACAGCTTCCTCCCCTCACCTTCCATATGTCACTTTCCTTTTTATATGGTAAAACTCTCCTGCACAGTGACTGTGTCTTTGCGTGTGTTTGTACAGCACCTAGCACCAAGCCCTCCCGGGAGCTGTGACCATCGTGTGGTTTAACAATAACCGCAACARTGATGAGAATTTGGGCGCTGCCTCTTGCAACTAGATAGACCAAAGGCACCACAGCAGCAGATATCTCATTGCATCAAGCTTATACTGCCCCATAAGCTCCGACATTGACCCCAGAAATATCTGGAAAGAAAGGAGGAGCTCTCTAGAGGTCAGACCGTAAGGCTGGAATTAGAGAAGGTGGAGAGGAAAAGCAACTGCAAGATGAACGTAGTTGGGTCTGCAAGGCCCTGCCCCAAGACCAGAACAGTCCCCTCTTTGCTGYGGGTGTTTCCATCCAGACTCCCCAAGAAGTGGGCAGGCATCTGCTATGCTGCAACCATGCCTGCACTCTGCATATGGATCTGTTGATCCGGATCRCAAAACAAAGTGACACCCTCCATGTGACTGTGACACAGAGCTGCTGAGAGGAATAAAGGTATGAAGTGTGGCACGACCAGTTTGGTGGTGCAACGCAGTGGCCGCTGCGAGAGCTGTATTGACCACAGACAAAAAAGAAGCATTTGCCAGACAAGGCCAGATAAAGCAAAGAATAAAAGTGTAAAAATATCATGGGATTTTTCCATCATTGTTGTTCATGGTGTATGTCCTAGAACATCAGATATGGTTGTTATAAAAAGAGAACTGGGGGAGTGCTTCAGCGTGGACATTTCTGTTCTGTTTGATGAGAATGTTCCATTGCAAATTTAAGAAAAGATTGACAAATATGATCCGTTCTGGCAGGAGTTGGAGAAAACCTGGGACGTGTAAAGCGCTGTACCAATAGAGTGGGGTGTACAGGGATCTAGTGATGGAGGCATTGCATCAGCACCATGCGCACTGCCTTTATTATTAGCCCGCAGATCCTTTGGAAAGCGACAGTGAGAGGCACCACTGACACAATGGCGCCGAGGACATCCTGATTGCACTCATGTGCTCAGGGTCAGAGCAGTGCCCGGGCTGCTGGCGTGGGCTGGCGAGTTTGCTTGTGCAGCTAAAGCATGGCACACAGTGTCAATTGAGGAGTCAGGAATGACTGCAGTATGGCTGTGCTGTTACTGGCATTGCTAAATATAGGGCACTGGGGGGAGAAAATTGTTTGGGAAGGAGGGAAGGGCAGTCCAGGCTGCAGCGTTGGACACGACTGATTTGTTGGCCCTGCAGTCTTGTGTTATGAGGGTAGGATAGCTGTGGTCTGCTGGTGAGTGGCGGGGGTGTGGGGGGGGAGGGAGTGTGTCAGGCATAGCTGGGCACTAAATAGCTTGGGGGTAGAAGCGTGTGTTCATAGGGCCCTGAAGACCCACAGTTTATACCTGGTTGATGGCTTAAACACTGCAAGATAGAGAATATGATGCCCAAGCTGCAGCTGCACCCAGCTGCCTCCCAAAATGCTGGGGGGCTTCCTCGGGCAAAGTAACATGTGGGCATTCAGGTACACCGGGTATGGGGGGGGCAGAGGGATGGAGATGAATCTGTCAGGACTGCAGTCTCCTCCCTAGCATCTCCCAGGGTGCTCTCACCTGCTGTGCCCTGCACTGCATCTGCCAGTAGGTTTTGTCCCATGTGCAAAGAGTTGCCACCAAACCCCCAACTTCCCCCCCTCCAAGTGTGGGGAAGAGCCATCTCCAAGAAAGGACCTTTGGCATGATCCCATAAGATGGGGATTTTCACCACTGTCCTCAGCCAGCCTCTCCTCCCCCTGGTCCGTGCAGCAGGCTGGGCCCCAGGCAGCCACCAGCATCCCACGCTAGGAGTGGCTGAGCATATCTGCTGGTTAAGGACAACATTATCATCCCTCTTTTGCTGGAGAACTCTTTGGGCCTTTCCTATTCAGCCTGTTTGTGTTTCACATTTCAGTGGAGGAAGGTTACCTGCTTCTTACCCATTTGCTATTTGGCATGAGCAATGAGGAAGATGCCAGAGAGTGTGGGCCCAGTTTGTACGTGTAAGATTCAGGCCAGCAGACAGGCTCTTGGCTCCTGGCATGGTCACTGGCCCCTGACATGGCCACCGGTCTTGGAGAGTTGTGGACCCAGTGTTGCAGGCAGGGATCCCCAAGAAACCAACCCCTAAGGAGGAAGCGTGGCTACGTCACTGCCTGGAGTAGCTTCTCCGAGGGGCTAAAGCCTGCCAGCGGCAGCCCCAAGCCCCAGGGCTCCTCGCTTGTTTCTCTTTCCCATGGCGGTACCGAGCATTGTGGGGGTGTGTTGGGGTGGAAGTGGTAAGTGGGTTTATTTTAGTTTGTCTCCTGGCTTGTGTCGTTCCTAGTTTGCGGCGCCCAGTATTAGTAATGCTTCCCTATGCCAGCTGGCAGCACAGGATGAATCAGATCAGCTGCACCACAGCATGGACCCATCCGCGGCCAGCCTGCTCCAGGGTGATGCCTCTATCCAAGGCGCTGGTGCTTTCCCATTGCTCTGGCTCGCACTCCTGTGACTCCTGTCCAGTGGGAAACACTCCCCACCCCCTCTCACAGTAGGCAACAAGGGCAATGCCTTTAGACCAGATGTCCCAAAAAAACCATGTGACTGTGAGAACATGCCCACTGCAGGATGGTCTAGGAGAAGAGGACTGCAGCGTGCTTGTGCAGTGACAACAAGCCACGGACACTGCCTCTGGGGTGGATTTTACAGGGTTAAAGGTTTGCTTTGACAGATTTCTGAAAAAAGTAAAAAGATGTCTGTCTTAAAATCAGATTCACGTTCTCTCACTGCCCTTGATCCTCTCATAGCATCAGTCTCCACTCCTCTGACTGTGCTTTATTAAGCACATTCCTGCTTCACTAGCCTTGTCCCCTTCTCCTATGTCTGACCAGTGCTAGCCTTGGCATGAAAATGCCAGCAGCGTTCTCTTTCCGCCAAAGACCTCTCTCTCCCCTCATCCTCCCCCCAGACAACCTGCAGTCTGCCAGTAGCCTGCTGGACATGATCCCCCTCCTGCCTCATGTTGCCTGTCCAGGATCTGGCCCAGTCCCTTTATTCCGTGAATGTGCTAGGTTTCAGGTTGCTTTGCAAATTCCTTTCTGCTCACTGACAGTATGAGTGAACAAGTGCCGGCTCTGCAATCACAAGAATTTGGCTCATCTCAGTGTTAGAAAGTACTGTTTTAATTGATCAGTTTCTCTCTCCCCTAGTCATGACATCACAACATGCAATGAAGTCACATGATGACATCATAGATCTTGGAGGACTGTGGAGATGCCTGGTCCTCCCCTCCCTGCAACCTCCCCTYTCTCTCCCACACACCTGAACACACTGGTGATCTAAATGGAGGATTTCTGTGCCTGCCTGTTCCCCCATGAGTGTTGCTGAGGCTAAAGGAGCTGCTGCAGAGATTGGCACAACAGTTGCCAGTGTCATCTGCCTGTGTGACCTGGGCTGAGGGTAATTTGGATCCTGATGTTTGCCACAGCCCACAGCATCCTGCAAATGCCACGACCGCTTGTCATCTCTGGGACACCGGAGAGGGCCTGCCCAGAGTCTCAAGGCCTGGATAATGATGATGATGATGATGACAACGAAGAACCAAGCTACCCCTGTCACTCCACACCTCCTACATCCCAGTGCAAGGGCCATGACAGCTCAGGCAACAGTCAGCTGGAGGATCCAGGTGAACCCATTCCATTTTCATTAAGGGGTTTTTTAAAACCCAGGCACTCTTGCACGGTGAAAGATGAAGGACTGAAAAATAGAATGTATGCCAAGAGGTTGGCCAGGCACGCACTGGAACTTGAAGAGGATGGTCAGGAGTTTCAGGAACCATTTTACAAAGACACGGGAATGTCTGGCAGCTTGTCTGAAGATGAGGACAACAGCTGGAACAGGAGCTACCACCTTCCTGTGCATGAAAGATCACATGGGTCCAGAGTCACCCATATGGCACCATCCAGCTCCTATGACTCTTTCCAACATAATCCAGGCAAGCACTTGGAGGCAGAAGCGTTTGCCCCGTGGGTCCATGCCAGCAACCCTTATCTTGCATACCCAGAGCACACCAGGGGAGCAGAGCCCCATGCGCTCCATGAAGAGTCCATCGGGGACAGGGAGTTCCCTTCCCTGCAGCTGACCTATGAAGAGCTCAGAGAGGAGAACTGCATGCTCAGGTGGAAGATCTGGAGCATGCAGAGCTTCTCAGAAAGCCAAGCACACACAGTGAGGAGCCTAGAGAGGCGTTTGAAAGCCAGTATGGTCAAAGAGGAGAGAGAAGCTCAAGGTTTAGAGTCCTTTGTCCACCAGACTGAACGGAGTCTCCAGCTGATGACCCAGAGGGCTTTGGAGGCAGAAAATAATGTGGAAAAGTTGAAGCGGGAGATGTTTCTTCTCCAGGGAGAGCTGGAGAGTTTCAAGGTGGAGAATGAAAACCTGAGAGCTGGCCAAACTACTGACCTGGGAACAATGAAGCAAAACATAGACATCGCCTTGCAGAATCTCCACAGGATAGTAACTGGTGCAAACTGGTCCATCAGACAGCTGGTGTCTGGAACAGAATTGCTGCATTTTGTTGCTGAACTCCTCAAATCTACAGGCAAGATTTCCGAAGTTGAACCAGAAGATGGTTTATGAACTAAATTCTCTGCTAGTCCTGTGGATGAATGTATGGACTGAGACCACAGGTCTCCCACATCAGCCTGTACTAAAAACACTTGCTTTCATATGCTGGAATGTGTGTGTGAATAGGCAGCCTTTATCCTTCATAGAAATACATTTTTTTGTGATTAAATATGAATTTCAGGTACTGATGTAGTTTTAGCTGCTGATGCTCTGTTCTGGCATTGCAGTGCTAGAAATTCCTCCCTCTCCTCCTGCCTAAATATATCTTAGGCTTTGGGCTACAATGTCCAGTCTACAGTGGGCTCTGCACTAGAGTCCATGCAACAGTTTTGGCTGACTTGATTTGAGTTTCTTTGTGGGATCCAGATTTATTGCATCCAGCACAGGATATATTACTCTTTAACAGTGTGCACATCCCTTAGCTTAATTGTACCAGCTGGTATAAGAGGTGATCAAAGCTCTTGCTGTACCTGCATTTCATCTATTTGCTGTAACTGCATTTCATCTATTTCCTTTGCCCCTTTCTGGTGAGCTGGGGGAGGTAAGGAGCAGAGATCTGGGTGCTGTTGCATACAATTACAATGAACAGAAGTTCCTTAGATCCTCTTTCCACTTCTTTTGGAGCCAGCCACTGTCCAGCCCTTAAACCTGAAGCCTTTTTGGAACTTTTGCCTCCATTCCTGCAGCCAGGGAGGGGGCAGGTTTGTTCAGGAACTTTTAGGAAATTGTGACATATCCAAATGTGAGTTGTGAAGATGCCTTTCCTCTAATACCAGTGTCCATGCTGGCTAAGGGTGCACTTGATTTATCAGGGCTGGTTAAGGATGACACTGGTTGGAGAGGATGCCCTTCTCTTGCCTGGAGCTGGCATAGAGGAGTGCACTTGAATTGCCTGCCTTTTGTCACTTGCTAAAGAAGTGCAACAGGGCAGGACCTTGCAGTCCAAACTCCCCATGTTATCACTGAAGATACGTCAGCTTAATCCTAGCAGGGCCATCTCTGGGTACAAAGTAACCTTTCTTCATCACCTAGACATCCCTCAACTTTACTGATGAATTTAAGTTTACTGACTGCAATTCTGCTGTAGGCTGCCCAGCTGCACAACAGTATCTCCCACATTTGGCTGTACCAACCCTTCTTAAAGACTTGGATGCTGTAGGGTGGTGAGGGAGTGGGTGCTGACAGAGCTCCGTGTGGCTGTTTTCACTTGGATGTGCTTTTTCCTGAGGTGAATTTTTGGGCAGATGTTCACTTTTACCTGAATCCAGTGAGTGGTGAACTACAAAGTTACTGCCTTCTCATGGTCCCATAGTGTCCCTAGTCTGAACAACCACAGCTGAGTTGCCACAGGGCTTAAACTGCCCCAGTAACCTTGATCTATGGAGGAGAGACTGCTGTTTAAACTTCATCCTAGACATGACAACAGCAGTGCTTGTACATCAGAGGTGATGTCTGGAACTCCTTACTTGTTGCTTTCTAGTCTGTGTTTCTAATTTGGGGAAAGTGGTGGTCACCTGTAGCCACATGAAGCCGTGTTCTGCAACAGTGATGATGAGACAAGGACGGTTCTCATCAGCTTTTTCATCCTTGACAATATCACCTGCTGTTCCTTTCTCCTGTCCAGGCACAACCACTTGCAAGGAGCTCCAGACCTTGGATTTGACCTAGAAATCCTTTGATTTGACCCAAAGATGGCAACCACTAGTTGCTTGTTGGTGAGGCTGGGAGTGAGTGAACGAACTGGCTGTGTCTGTATTCTGTGCTCTGCATTGGCTGCTGTAATCCAAAGGATTATGCATGGGTGTACAAAGCCCTTCCTAATCTGTGAGTCATCACCCCCTCACTGCATTTCCTTTCCCAACAGCCCTGGCTAGGCGGGTTAGGTCATCTCTTGAGTCTTCGGTTTCCTAGTTCTTCAGTTCAGGAGGGACTGGGTCAGGACATAACATCTGCTGGACATTCTCCCAGGGCTCTACAGCGGAGCCCCTCCTTGGCTGCTGTATGCAGGGCACGTTGCAAGGTCTGTTTGCTCTAACTGGCTTCTCCTTGGCTACTTCTAAACTCTTCCTTTACGTTGGTTCTCCTTTTCGGCTCTACAAATTGCTTTTCTTCTCTTCTTTAGAATGGGGGGATGTTCTCTGCTCCTTGGAAATAAATCTCTTCTGGGTCAGGCTGGGCTGACAGTGATACCTGAGGGCTGCTGTGTTTGTCCGTGCTTCAATAGTCCATGTGTGTGTGTAGGTATTTATACTGGCTGAGCTCTTGTCCTAGTGTAAGCTATGATATTAATATAATGGCTCAGGGCAGGGGCCTTGCAAGCTGCTCAACTGTTGCATCCTTGATCTGGAGATTGGTGGCTGTCCTGCCCTGTGACTCTCCCTGGGTCAGATGCAAGGGGCTTCAGCAGGCTGGAGAGTGCAGGGGCTGAGGGCTGCCACGGTGTGTGTGTGAACCAGGTCTGTGTCTGTCAGCTCTTTACTTGCTGGAGCTAGGCCACGGTGTGGTGTCCCACAGAAACCACCATGCCCCTCCCCAGCAGAAAATAAAAGCCTGGGAGTTGTGTGCCCTCCAGTCCTGGCCTGGGATGGATCTTTTTGGGGGAGGCTTTGACAGGGTTTTCCTTTGTACTTCTTTGTAAGGCACATGCCCAGGAGCAATCGCAATGACAGCACAGGCCTCAGCTCACCAGAGGTGAAACCTAGATTCGCCTTGTCCCATATGAGTGCTGCTGCATGAGATCCCACGTTCACCCAGCTCCCACCGCCCCCTGACACCTGATGATAAAGCAGCCATGGGCAGCGTCCGAGTCAACCGGTGAGTAACCTTCATCTCAAGGACTGTTGCTGTCCCTGTTGGCCTGGGCCTCCTTGTCTGGTCCCTCCGACTCTTATCTGTGGCCTGTCTCATTATATTCCTCTCAAATTATCTGCCAGGGACTTTTCCACTCCAAGTTAAGGCTCCCTTCTTCTGCTCCAATCTGAAGGATGACATAGGTGTGGGGAATTCTCAGGTCTCAGCAGGGTCAGCTGCTATAGAGGAGGAAAAGCAAAGTATGGACATGGTGCTAGACACCAACCCTGGTCAAGAAATCATGGATTTCAGCAGCACTGCAGAAGCCTCATATTACCACAAGACACAATTCCAGCTGTGTATGTTTCCCCCACTTCCTTTTCCAATGAAAAGAGAAAGGTGGATGATTTTGGAGCTGTTAGGTTGCCCTGAAGAAACTGCCACATTTAAGCAAGAAGTAGCTGGCACCAGGTTGGAGGAGTCTGTGTTGGAGGACTTCAGCTGACACGCCAACACTGGTGTGGGGATGGGGGGTAGGGGCGGTCCTGCCAGCCCAAGGGGTCCTGGGAGGCCACAGCTTGATGATCACAAGGGGAGAGTCGTTTTGGTGAGTCCCTGCACTTGGGAGGCAGTCGCTTGATTTTCTCAGTGGTCAGAGCATCTACTGTGTCCACAACCTTTAGGAATATCTGTGACTTTAGACTGAGCTGTGTGTGAGCTCTCAGGAGCTGCTTTCTCCTTGTGGGGGAGAGGGGAAGGGATGATGCTGTCTGCAAAGGAGGGTAGCAGGAGGGGCAAGCAGCTCCCAGAAAGGGGGGAGTTGCTCCCAGCACTTTGACTGTTGATCTCCAAATTACACCTTTAGCTGTGGATGCGGGATGCTGGGAGCCACGCTCGTTGCTGTAGCAACAGAATTGTCCTGAATGCAGGAAGTGTATAAACATTGTCAGAGATACACAGTGAAATCAGTGGGGAGAGCAGAGGAGAAAATAGAAACTCCCAGCCTTATATAATCTCAGGGCCAAAATGTTGCTAGACCCCAGGCACTTGCTCTCAGGCTTCTTAGCTGTTCCAGTTGCAGTCACGATTCGAAGCCTTGGTGTCCTTCCTTAGATCAAAGGCCAGAAAGTAGCACAGTGCTGCAAGTTTCTCTTACTTTACTGCCCTGTCAGGACTTAAGATTAGATTTAACCTCCTGGTAGCAACACAGCAAATATTGCAGCTGGGCTCCACCAGTTTGGTCAATGACGCATCCTCATGCAAGAACCAAGGAAATGCGCTGTCATGAACTTCCTCACCACAGTGTCATAGTGGGAACCCTGCTCTGTCAGCCATCCATGTTCCTCCTGCCCTCACTGTCTCGGTTATTGTTGTTCTTTACATATTTCTACATGAAATGTCTGTTTCTTCTCTTCCAGGTACAGCATTGTCTCAACTGAAGAGGATGGACACAAAGTCTCTGCGCTGGGCAGCATGAATGGGCACAGCCGGAACGGGAAGGGCCATGCCCCCCGGCGGAAGCACCGCAACCGCTTTGTGAAGAAGAACGGCCAGTGCAACGTCTATTTTGCCAACCTGAGCAACAAATCTCAGCGCTACATGGCTGACATCTTCACCACCTGTGTGGACACGCGCTGGCGGTACATGCTCATGATCTTCTCTGCCGCCTTCCTGGTCTCCTGGCTCTTCTTTGGCTTCCTCTTCTGGTGCATTGCTTTCTTCCACGGTGACCTCAACACACCAGCAGTGGCGGGGGGCCCCTCTCTCCTCAAGCCCTGCATCATGCATGTGAACAGCTTCTTAGGGGCTTTTCTTTTCTCAGTGGAGACCCAGACAACCATTGGATATGGCTTTCGCTGTGTGACTGAGGAGTGCCCACTGGCCATCATGGCAGTCGTGGTCCAGTCCATCGTGGGCTGYGTGATTGACTCCTTCATGATTGGCACCATCATGGCCAAGATGGCAAGGCCCAAGAAACGGGCCCAGACCCTCCTTTTCAGTCACCATGCGGTCATTTCCGTGCGGGATGGCAAACTGTGCCTCATGTGGCGAGTGGGCAACCTGAGGAGGAGTCACATTGTGGAGGCCCATGTCCGGGCCCAGCTCATCAAGCCCTACATGACAGAGGAAGGGGAATACCTACCCCTGGACCAGCGGGACCTCAATGTGGGCTACGATGTGGGCCTCGACCGTATATTTTTGGTTTCACCCATTATCATTGTTCATGAGATCGATGAGGAGAGCCCGCTCTATGGAATTGGGAAGGAGGAGCTGGAGACGGAGAATTTTGAGATCGTTGTTATCCTGGAAGGGATGGTAGAAGCCACAGCCATGACCACGCAGGCACGAAGCTCTTACCTCGCTAGTGAAATCCTTTGGGGTCACCGTTTTGAGCCAGTTGTGTTTGAGGAGAAGAACCACTACAAGGTGGATTATTCACGCTTTCACAAGACCTACGAGGTGGCTGGAACACCTTGCTGCTCAGCCCGGGAGCTGCAAGAAAGCAAGATGACTATCCTACCTTCTCCCCCACCTCCCAGTGCCTTCTGCTACGAGAACGAGTTGGCTCTTGTCAGTCAAGACGAAGATGAAGATGATGACGAAGTGGGTGTGGCATTAGGGGGCAGCACAAAGGAAGAGGGAGGTGTTATCCAGATGATGGATTTTGGAAGCCATCTGGATTTGGAGCGGCTCCAGGCGACTCTGCCCCTAGATACAATTTCATACCGCAGAGAGTCAGCCATCTAACTCCTCCTGCCTACCCGTTCCACACCTGTTGCCCACTATCTCCTCCTCTGTTCTGCACCCTTACATAGCTGAATAAGTCCCTTCCCCACCAAAAATGCCTCCCGTGACCACCTCTCAGCCCCTGAGTACAACGAGTCTTGGAGTTGCTCTGACGTACTCCCTTTCCCATGAAGACATACTACCTGGAAGGGGAGTGAGGATACACTACCCTCCTTCCAGTGTGCATAACTTGTGCTAGGACCCATTTCTTTACCAGAGACAGGAGAGTAGCACATCTGGTTTCTAATCTCTGGAGAGGTGACAGTCCATGCCCTCCACAGACAGACTGGGAGCCACAGCAATTGTTTCTGCTGCTTAGACAATGACAGACTTTCTGTCCCCTTTCAACATGGGTAGGCCCCATGGCTATCAAGAGTCATGACTGTCACTAGGAGAGGAGTGATACCTAAACGGTGACCAGATGAGGATGGACAGGAGAGTTTAGGAATCCTGGAGGGAGTGGGGAAGGATCTTGCGGGAGGGGTTTACTTGCATGTTTATTGCTTGTTGCACATGACTCTTTTTTGTATATACAACAGATCAAGAACTGAAATCCATATTCTTCCACTGTAAATGCCAAGCTAGGAGACAAGGACGCTGTACGTAGCCTACACTGCACTCTCCTTGGCTTTTGGCATCTGTCACTTCCAGAAACAGCTTGGCTCCACACACTCACACCCAGTTCTCCCAGTCCTTCTGAAAAATGCTTTCTGCTTCTCTCCCAAGATGCCTGGCAGAGGAGGCAGGGCCCTGTGTTTGCACACTCAAACTGTTCACTGGCACAGAACCACCGGGACGACAGACAACTGACCTGACTGGACAGCAGACACTCTACTTGTTCCTTTCACCTCCTCTGTTCTTCTCCCTGCTGCCATCAGCTGTAAAACTGAATTTGTAACTATTTATTTTTAATAAAGTCTAATATCCCAGGGGGAGGTTTGGAAGCAAAAGAGCAACCCCAAGGCTGCAGGCTGGTATAGTGACTGATGAGTGTTATCAGTGCTAGCATCTGCTGTTTGTACGGCATTAGTGCCTGGAAGTTCCAGTATGAGGGCTCCCTTGTTGTAAACCTTTCTGTTAAAGACCTACACAAAGAGGCTCAAAGAATTTGCCCTGGGAGAAGACATGTTGGATACAAAATGTATGGAGGGAGGGAAGCATTTGTGTTAAAATTATCAGTAGTGATGGGTCAAACATTTCCAGCCTGCTCACTTTGGAAGCAACAGGAATTTTGCCTAAGGAAGGACCAGCTGGGTTACAGATATGTTTGATGAAGAGGCAGAGACATACAAGACACTGCTCTAGACGAAGGGTTCAAAAACAAAACAAAACAAAACTTCTCTTCTGCCACAAGGCATATAAGAACCGGGGGAAATGAAGGGAGGGCAACAGCCAGAGCTAGAAATGTAGCATTGCTTTGCTATCATTTCACAGAAGACATGAAAACCTGATGATTCCTTTCCTTTGGGAGCAGCATAAACACTCCTTCAAAACTACAGAGGACATGAGGACAGAAAGATAAACAGGTAGCTAAAGAGCTGCTCTGAGCAACCRACAGTTGTGCTATAGGGGAACTGGCTGAAGGAATGACCTGCCACTTTAATTCCTGATCTACAAAGCATGAAATCAGCATCTTGGTATCATTTTGGAATTAGGAGAAGAAGCAAGAGAAGAGGGGAGGAAGCAGAAAAGAAAGGAAGGAAATAGAAGGAACAAGAGGGAAAAATAGACACAGCAGGCAGGCAAAGGAGGAGGAAGGAAAAAGAAGGGAAAATGAGGAAATATAGGAGAGTGTTTGAGAGAGAACAGGGATAGACTAACAGGATGGGTCTGGGCCCAGACTTGGCCATTTCTTTCCTGGCATGTAGGTTCTGCTGTGGAAAGCTGCCCTGCATGCACACAGTGACTCTGAATGTGCTTGTTTGATTTGCATCCTAAACAATGATCTGAAACCTCAGCAGACTGGCCGAATCCAGGCCTTTGGCAAGCCTTTCAAACAGAAAGAAAGAGAAACAAGCAGTAGGATGAAAGAAGAGCAGACAGGTGACAGCTGAAGAGAAGAGCATCAGGAGAGGGGGAGAGAATGGAAAGGAAACAGTTTCTGATGCCTCCCTGAGTGTGACAGCAATGATTCATTCATCCTTCTCCTGTTCTGCAGGGAGTGGGGACAGGAGCTCATGGATCCCAGCTTTTCCAATGTATGACTTGATACACAGCCTCATTTTCTACTTATCTTCCCATGTGTATCTCTGTCCCACCTCTCTCCTCCCCATTGCTAATTAATGAAGTCCCTCCTTCCATCTTTTTATTATTCATTTATTTTCCCTGGAGGGAATAAACAGGGGCTGGTATTGATCTGCCTTTTAATATAGCTTTTAGAGTCTGGAGCCTGTCACTGGACATGGCAGTGGAAACTAATGGACTGAGAAAGAAGGACTCTGTGTGCCAGGACATGGGAATACAGGACACAGCCTGGGATGGAGGCCCCAAGAAGAAGGGGAGGCCACACAGCTGGGCACCCACTCATCGAGCAACAGTGTCCTTCAGAGGCAAGCAGCCCTGGAGATGCTGAACGAACCTGGTGGGCATCAGGCTCAGGGAGTTTGAAGGCTGCACACACGTTCCACAGTTGTTGGTGCACAGCATTCCGCACCTGCACACACGTGCCCTTGGCAAGGTGGGCAGTGGTTTGCAGGGATTAAATGCTACAGCTGGCACAATGCACAGGGCTCGGCTTGCTTAAATGCCTTGGTTCAGGCATGTGGGCATGCACCCAAATAGAGCTAGGAGCTGGGCACAAAGTTCACACTCACAAAGGATGTGTGCAAAGACATGGGGCTGGCAGGCAGAGGCGGCAGCTTTTGCAAGGCTGATCTTCAGGCCGAAACCTACCAAGAGAGCCAGGCAAAGACAGGGCAGCTGAAGTGTGCCCGGGGCCAGGTGCCAGCAAACACAGGGTGGCAGTGATGGCACACAAGCCAGTGCTGCCACCCTCCACGTTCAGGCAGCAGAACTCTTTCGCGAAAAATGGAAAAATGTCACCATAACATCAAGGGTATAAGTATCATATGATCACCTTTGTTTGCCAGACCCCCTCTGCAGCAACTGGTGAACCTGCTGGCCCTTTTCAGCCATGTTTGACATCAAGGTGAAGCAGACACTGAAAAAAGAAGCTGAGGCTTTAAGGAAAACCCAGCTAATACCTTGCCACTCTCAATAAAATTAAGAGAAAGCTGGCAACACCATTATGCCGTTAGAAAGGAGCGGAGAGAGAGCCAAGGAGAACCCAAGGGAAGAGCAGGAAAAGAAAAAAAAAGAGAAAGGGGATGAAAAGAGGAAGAGAGTGAGACCCTATTTTTAGTCTGGTTTCCTCAGGAAATGAGACTATTGCGTTCGCACTGTCTGCCTATCCATCTGTCAGTCTGTCAGGCCCTGCCTCGTCACTTTTGAACCTGTTGGCCCAATCTGAACGAATCCCACAGCCGTGCGGTGGCTCGGAGAGGATCAAAAGCTCTTGGAAATGTTGTGAGCGTCTGTGGCTGTGGCACTGGGGAGGAAAGACCTGGATGACTGGGTGTTACTGGCATGGGGCCATTGGGAGGGGATGCGGGACCTCAGTGCGGGGAGACCCGGGGAGGCGCGAGGTTTATTTGGCTCTTTGTGGTTCAGACGGTCACAGCGCAGCCATGTGGCATCATCCCCCACGGCCCTGGGAAATGGCGGGCCAGCTGAGGTGGAGTGAGTGCCCATCCTGCCACCAGGAAGCCGCTCGCCCCCGTCCCACGGCAGGCTGCCCTGGCCCCGGCACCACACAGCCTGCGAAAACGGGCCGGTGGCGCCCTGGGGCCTGGTGAAGAAGCGCAACCAATGGGCGGCCTACCGCGTCGCCATGGAAACCGCAGCCTGGCCGCACCGCGCTGAGGGCGCCCATTCCCAGGCCTCGCCCTGGCCCCGCGGCGTCGCCTCAGGTCACAACGTGGCCGCTTCCCTCGAAACCCGGAGTCCCACGGCATTTTAAGGATTAAACCCATTTCCACCATCTGCTGCTGTAGAAAAACCTCGAAAATGTGACTCCCTAGGAACCACAAAGCTGGTCCAGTTGCTTGAACACTTGGGGTCTCCACATCATTTGCCCTGGCTGCTTTTAAGCAGAAGGGACCAGGTCTCTTAAATTTTTTAAATTTGGTGGGCTCCCTTTCGCGGTGTGGAAAAGCGTGCCGAGCACTGCCGCAGGGGTGTGAGAGGCCTGGCTGCGGGGGCAACCCGGGAGGTGAGTTTTAAGCGCAATGCTGGAAGCTCGTGGAAACCGTTCAGCCCCCCATGGGAATATTGCACATGGCTGCCTTTCCCTTGCTGCTCCCACAAGGACTCCTGGGGGGATTTTCCCTCCCTTCCCTGCTGGGGCACGCGGAGTCCATGGCACAAAGATGGAGAGGAAAAACCAAAGTGCAGGGAAAGCACAGGTGATGGTTAAACCAGGGGCATCTGCCTGCCAAACGCTCTTCTGAGAGCTGTGTTGCCAAAATGGCATGTTTCTCAGGTAAACCCACGTGGCGGTGTGGTGCAGTCGCTCCTGATAAGAAGTACTCTTTTACCTCTGTAAGTGGCACTCATGCCCSAAGTGCTTTGCTGGTACATAGAGGTACTTAGATAATATATACTTCTTATACAGGTACCTCTGTACCCACATGCTCAAATTACAAAATACTGGCCCACAACTACATGCTGCACATGCCCACATGCATATGCCATATGTGCCAGCATAAACTACCCTATGCCACAGCTTCATCCTATAATCACCCAAGAACCTACACACAAACTGCATACAACAGCAACATTCACCTCGACTAGCAGCCCTCCGGCTGTGTCTTGGGGACTACTTTTACACGGCCCATGAAAGGCTGCTAGGACAATCCAGCTTGGAAGGCTTTGGTTGCTGTAAAGAAGAATGGAAAATTTTAAGGGGTCTGCAAATCAAATCTCACAGCCATTTACAACTAGAAATACACCCAGTGACGCACAGAAACACTTGATATTTTGGCCATGACACCGGTACATGTGAAACATGGAGCATCACCTTTCAAGCAGGTGACACTTGCTTACCCTGTGCTCTCCAGGGAAGACAGTCCTATTGCACGTCAGGGCACAGTATCTCGATGGCTCCCTCCTACAGTATCTGCTGGAGGGAACGCTTCCTCAAGACTTTCCCCCTAATCCTGAGGAGCTGGCAGCTTGCTTTTACGGAAGGAGACACTGCTTATCCACTCACAAGCTTTATTTCTTTCCTTGTCTTACTATTGAATTATTTCTTTGACTTTTTATTGAAAGCTATTCTAGGAGACGAAGAACTTTTTCCCCTATGAATAAGATCCAGGCAGGCACTGGTTCAGATCCTCCACGTCATGACAACTAACTGTGCTGCTGTCACTCTTGCCAGTTTTCAAATGAATGTTGTTGTTGTTTTAAATGGCATTTGAGAAACTTGTTTCATGTTTTATTTTTGGTGACACTTTTAGTCAACCCTTTTGAAAAGAAACCATCATTGGCACCTTTCAACTCATCCAAAACTTGCTCAGCAAAATATTTTGATACACACTGCAGCTAAAAATATTTTCCAGAAACATGATAATAATCTCAAACAAGGAGAGAATGAGTTTGGATTTCCATGATCAGGAAATGATTCTGAAAATGTTCTTGCTTCAGAACAAATCTGTTCTTTTTCAACCAGCTCTGTTTTGGTTGTGTCTAGGAGTGCAATGTAGCATTCTGCCTTGTATCTTGCATCCAGGCTTCTGATCCCAGTGTGGTAAAAATACCTCTTCTATTTACTTCAAGCTTCAGCAGGCCATCTACTTCTTTGCAGAAGTGCCTGAGGTGTCTCCCAGCTTTATATGGGAAATATAAAGTGGCCATGGTTTTAACTGTCACAGAATTAAAAAAAAAAAAAAAAAAAAGCCTTTCCTTCAGAAGCTATTAAGGGCTTGCTCTTGCTCCTGCTAAGTCAATGAGACTTTCGCCATTGACTGTGGTAAGAGCAGAATTGGGCCCCAATGGAGTGCCACTACTGGAAAACCCCTGAGGCACCAGCCGTGTGCTAAATCTGCAAAGTTGGGACAAACTATTCCAGGCTGTGGAAAAAGGGGAGAGGAAAAAATACAGGGTGCTGGGCCTCGGCAGAGCTGAATTCAGCACTCAGACATTGGGTGGTATTGGGCCAGGCTTGGAGGGCAATTGCAACAGGCCTTCAGGCAGGTAATGGCTATAGCATAAGGAAGGGGAGACAGGGTACGAAATCCGTAGATGCAGCAAACTGTGACGTGGAGTCCCACAGCCAGGTAATGCCAGGCTGGCCGCTGAAAAACAGGAGGAGCTCAGATGGTAGAAAGTTCCTGGAGGGGCTACACATCGGTTGTTTCCCCTTCTGCCAAGTTCAGCCCTCTCCAATGCCCTTACATGCCTGTCTGCAGGACCCAGCACAGTGAGGTTTAGTAGCAAGACTTAAACTGGGGGAACATGGCCATTGCCTGTCCTAAGAGCACCATCTAGAGAGGAAAGCAAGGCTTGCATCCCTGCAGGTCCCAACTCCGTGGAGTGTTTGAAGGCTGCACTCAGGGCTGAGTCTTCCCCTGGAGCAGTCCTTTGCACTGAGGTGGCAGGGGGTGCTGCAGGCCAAGCTGAAGTCACACTGGCAAAGCTGTGCTGGGGCTTAGGACGGGCTCAGCAGGAAGTATTAGGTGTCAGAGCTGGAGGTCAGAGATCAAAATGTTTCCTTTCTGATCCTGGAGACAACGCAGGCTCAGAAAGGACAGGCGCTGATTGCCAACATTTTCACAGCCGTGCAACTCTGTGTTGGACCTTTAACCTGTGGTAAAGATCAGTGTGTCTGACAAACAGGCCACAGCTTTCTGCTCCATGCTATCAACTATCAGCTCTGTAAAACCTCAGCAGCTTTCACAGAGCAGCCACTGACTTGAACAGCAGTTCAGATATGCACTACCTCTTTGATTTCTTCTCCAGGCAAGGTCTACAAGGCTATTCTGGCCCTGAGAAGTTAAGCAGAAAAAAGAGTTCAGAGTCAGGTCATTCTGCTACCAGCCTGCCCTTCAAGCACCACCTCACAAGCCCATCCGGTTGCACTTGCTCAACATGAGATTTGCTCCCCTTTCCCCATTATTCAGTCCCTTGAAGTGGCACTGACAACTTATGGCTGTAGCAGAGTGTTGCTGTCTTTCCCCTGCCACAAATAGTTGGCCAGTGCAATCCCATAGTGGGAGAGGGGCAGTAAAACTGCATGGAATTGGAGAGGTACACCATTTGATGTGTCCTCGCCAGCACAGGGGCTGGTACACAACTCTCAGGTAGAGGGTTCGCAATACCCTGAGAGTTTTTCCGGCAACCAGTCTTTTCCTAACCCTTCAGGACATTAGAAAATGACATCCTGGCTTGCAAACTGCCCAGAGTCCCTGCACTTTCTAGCTAATGTGTGTTCCTCAATCCTGGGCTTCTTCCAGTTCCCAGGGAAAGCAACAGCAGCACAGCAGTCAATGGGCCATTAGTATATATACTTACCTTTGAACACCTGCCCTCCTGGGAGGAAATATTTTGGGGGAAATCCTTCTACTCTCTGAGCAGCCTTAGTTCTAGACATATAGATCCCAAGACACTAGCTATTAAAATTAGGTCAGAATGGAAGGAGGAAATGTGTGTTGCTAAGTGGAATGATGTGATTTCAGTGCCCTGATGCCTGCGAAGAAATTCAGAATGGACACAAACACCATCCTGAAATAGTCTGTGAGACACTGGATATTTGAACTTTAAAAGTTTTTGGCCTCTGAAATTAGCAGGATTATTTTGGTGCTGGCCCCAGTTTTGAAATAGCACGTCTTGGAACCTGGGAGCTGGTAATATTTGAGTCTCTGACCATAGTGCATTGATAGAGTTGTTTGAATGTCCTAGCGCTACAGTCACTGAAGTTGTCAGCTGAAGCAATGAAGGCCTATAAGATATGAAGTCTAGTTACAGAAGCTGTGCAACTGAGAGAATAAGGAGCTTGAAACTGCGACTGACAGGTGATTAGGTACTCACCCAGCAACAGACTCCCTGTGTCTATCAGGGACCTAACAAAGGCCTGCACATCCCTCCTGGTGTATTGAACAGAGGAGGATGAGCTGATGCAGAAACTCCACAGAACACTCTGAAGATATACATAACATGACCTGCAGCCTGCATGTGCTTCTCGTACAGATAAAATGAGGAATCAGTTTGAAAGTGGGTGCAAGCACATGACAGGTGATGCCAACCTATAGCAGACTGCTTGATATGACAGAGAAGGAGTTGATTAAATGTATGCAAATGGAAGCCAAAATATAGCTATAAACTGCTGGATAGTTGGTTACACCCTGTGCCGTTTCCTCTCCAGGACACAGTGCTGTGCTCACTAGCAATCGGGTTGCCCTGAATAAAGAAACTTGTGTGACCAATCCAGCGCCAAACAAGGCTGTGCAGAGAAACCGTGAAGAACTGTGATGAGAAACAGCTCTGGAGCAGAGTGTTGCAGCCATGGGGTGAGTGCTGCACCCTGGAGTGTCAGGAGTATTTGGAGGCCCTGCAGTGTCTGAAGAGCCAGCATTGTTTGGTGAGCTGGTAGCAGCCGATGGGACAGAGCAGTCCGGAGTCAGCGGAGGAGGGAAGTCATGGGAAGAGCAGCTGGTAGTGATTGCTGCAGAGGAGGTATGAGGTGCGTTGGTGGAGCTGTAATGCCTGGATGAAGCTGTATGCTCCCTGCTGCTCTGTTTGAGACACATCTCTCCTGCAGCAGTCGAATGGCCCCACAAGTTCCAAATGCACCATAGGAAAAAACAGAAGCAATTTGTGAAAAACACCGGATTTTCTGAGTTCTTGTAATTATTTGATGATGTGTCCCATGAAGAAGCCTTCAGAGCCCTGAGCTCTTTCGTGGCCCCATTGTGCTTGCTGCTGCACAGGCACAAGAGAAGAGGCAGTTCCTGTTCCAGAGAGCTTCCAGTCTCTGTCAGAAAGAAATAAAAGGGGGAAGGGAGCAGGCTGACAACAAGGCAAAGTGACTTGCCCTAGATCATGAAACAGACAGTGACATGAGGAGGAATTTAACCTGTTTCTGTGGGTTTAACCTGTCACCTCTCTGCACAGCTGGAGATGTCACAAGGGATAAACAAATTGGGACTAGTTCCTAAAATAGCCCTCCCTGTCCTCCCTGCATCCGCAGCTGCAGTGAAACTGTGTCCAAGATGCTGTGTTGTGAGGCTCTCTCTAGGTATGTGCACAAGTCCCATCGCCTTCGTATCACTGCCTAGGACACCAAATGGCAGCTCTGATCGACCAAGGGCAGCGCATGTTCCAATCTTGGACAGCTGCTGCCTCCAAGCATCCAGCTGCAGGAATGAGGAACCATAGCATCACATTGCTTCCCCAAACTTTACCTGCATGGGGCCTTACAGATACAAATCAGCGCTTTGAAATCATACCCAGAAGTCAACAAGAGACTGTGGCAGGCTTGGATGAGCATGTCCTGGGGTTCCTGAGGAGTAACAGCACAAGGCAGGCAGGCAGGCAGGTGCTGGCTATGCCAGTTCCTGGGCAGCCCGTAAGCACAGCCTTTTGGAGAGAGACGGGTGAGCACTCTAAGCTGGTCCTGGAGCTGTAACAGGCTGCCTGGGTTGCTCTGCCTTTGGAGTGATCCTCCTACGAGAATCAGTAATCTGAAGTGAATTATGCCAGACCAAAAGCAGAAACAACCCCTCCCCCCCCCAATCCTTAGTTCTTGCAGGGAATGAGTCCTCAGCTGCCTCTTGKCCTTCACTGTGTGGGACTTGCGGTGAGATGGCCTTCTGTTAATCGGTGCCCTGTGCCTGGTGTTCAGATAGCGAGGACAGGCTGTCCCTTCCAGAGAAACCCCTTGCATAAGAATTAAAGAGGAGCTGGGCTAAGATGCTGAACTAATCCACCAGGGCATGCTGGGAAGCTGCATTTTAAGCCATTCTCCCTGCCCTCCCATCTCCTCGTATGTTGTTTATCTCTCCTGTCCCTCCCACAGCAGTACGTGAATTATCCTGACTGGGCAAGCTGGTTTCATAACCGCCTGAGCTGCCTCCCCCCACTCCCTGAGTCTGCATGGGAGTTGCTCGTACATGGGAGGTTTTTTAGTTACCACTGGTTTGTGCCATTGTGAATAACAAGCCCACACAAATGCTGCTCCCCTCCCCGCCAGAATCTGCACACTGCACATGTATTTTGCTACTATGGCCACATGTTCACTCCCATGGCACACGAGCACACACTCCCAGCACACGCTTACATCGCAAGCTCCTTGCAAGCGCACTTCACACACATGTGACACTGTTCGATCTCACCAGTATGCGCCACACAGACAAAACCAATATGTGTGACATGCTGCCCCAACAGACCGTACAGGGGCTCCCCCTGTTACGACATGCTCATCACCGATAGCCAGGATGTGCGCATGACACCACGTCCTCCTTCAGCTGCACTTCACACAGGGCTTGCACCACAGGCTTGCAGTTCACACTTGCCACTGACACAAACAAATGCACGGCACATACATACCTGATGTGTTCTTGTCACACATGCCAAACGCGCACCACACACACATGGGCATCATGCAGTTTTTACACACAGATCATAGGATAATTCAGGTTGGAAGAGACCTTGGGACATCTCTAGTCCAGCCTCCTGCTCAAAGCAGGGTCAGCTAAGAGGTCAGACCAGGTTACTCAGGGCTTTATCCAGTCTGGTCTTGAAAATCTCCAAGGGTGGAAACCACACAGCCTCTCTGGGCGACTTTTCCCCATGCTTGACTGTCCTCATATGGAAAAAGATTTTCTTACACCCAGTTTGGACCTCTCTTGTTTCAACTTATGCCCTTTGTTTCTCATCCTCCTACCACATCCCGCTGTGAAGAGCCTGTCTCTATCTTCTACCAAGACCCCTAAAACCTTTTCTGCAGAGCTGCTCCCAAGGCAGTCAGTCCCCAGCCAGTCTTGTTGCCAGGTGCTCTTCCTTTCCAGGTTTAGGGCTTTGCACTTGTCCTTGTTGAATTTCATAAGGGTCCTGTAGGCCCACTCCTCCAGCCTGTCTAGGTCCCTCTGAATGGCAGCCCTGCCCTCAGACACGTTGACCGGTCCCCTTCCCGAATTTGGTGTCATCTGCAAACTTGACCAGAGTGCACTCCATCACCTCCTCCAGGTTATTGATAAAGTTGTTAAACAGGACAGTCCCAGGATAGACCCCTGTGGTACCTCACTTGTTACCATCCTCTAGGTAGAGTGCAACCCATTAACCACTATCCCATGAGCCTGACCTTCCAACCAGTTTTTTACCCATCTGGTTATCTAGCCATCCAGACCACAATGCCCTTACCTAGATAGATACAGCAATTTTATGGAAGACGGTGTTGACAGCCTGGCTGAAGTTGAGGTAGACAACTTCCACTGCTCTCCCCTCACCCACAAACTCAAGTCATTCTATCACAGAAGTCAATCAGGTTGGTCAGGCATGACTTATCCCTGGCAAATCCATCGTGACAGTTCCCAGTCACCATCTTCTCCTTCATGCATGCAGCAATGTGTTCCAAGAGGATTTGCTGAATGATTTTCCCTGGGACCAAATGGTGTCCGACCAGCCTATAGTTCCCAGAATCAACCTTTTGGCCTGTTTTGAAGATGGATGCAATATCTATCTTTCTCCAGTTGCCGGGGACCTCCTCTGATCTCCACGATTTGTACTTATGTATTCAGCCTCTCCTGCAGCCAGCTTCCCAGAAACGTGATTTCACAGTTGAATTGCCTCCCATCCAACCAGTCCTGTACTTTTGTCCGACCTGCAAATCTTCCTGAAGGGGCAAATGCAGCTTCTCAGATCTCAGCTGCATTGCTCCCACTGTTTCTAAGGGGGGGGAGGGGCTGTATTTCTGAGCCCCAGGGCCAGGTTTGGGGCTGCACATCCTCTCACTAGAGGTTTAGAGATATTCACACTGATGCCAAAAGCCATCCCTGCTGCCATGYAGGAAGGGAGAGGGGAGCAGAGCTGCCTTGATCTGCCATGTCCCTCCTGCTCCCACCCCTCCTGGGAGAAGGTATGGGGCTGTCCCAGCTAACAGCTCTGCCCCAAGTGGTGGTCATGGGGCAAAAAACAAAGCAGAGAGAAGGTCCAGCTCAGTCCCTTTTCTCCTTAAAATAAGAGGGCTGGAGTTTCTTACAGTATATGCTGCTTCCAAGACCTGCTGGTGGGGAGGAATCCAGGAGACTTGGTGAGGCAGAGGTGGTGCCTCCCCTGGATTGCCAAAGGGGGGCTGAGCTGGAGAGGAAGGAAAAGCAATGGGGGTGCAAAAAGGGACTGGAAGTCCTGCGGTTAAAACACTAGAGAGAAAATGTGAGCCCTATTCCCAGTCCTGCCACTGACTGCCTCCATGACACTCGGCAAGTTGTGGCAACTCTCCATCCCCTGTCCATGACACCGAGGCTGGGTGCTGGGCCAGAGTCTTCAACCATTCACTGGGTGCTCAGATGCCCGGATGCCTGGGGGTCACTCAGCAAGCCAGTGAAGAGAACAAGTTTGTGTATCTTTGAGCAAGATCCAGCCAATTCAGCCCTGAGTACAGCTCCCGCCAAGGAACCTTGGCCCTGTCCTGTAGCTCTCTGTTACATCTGCCCTGGCCTGACACAGCTTTGACGGTGCACCTGACTATTCCTGTTTGTTTTTCTCCATTAGGTCTTTAAAACAACAACAACAACAACAACAACAACAACAACAAAAACAAAGCAAGCCAGCGTAGGTGTAGTAAAGACAGTCAGTTGCAAACTGACAGAAGCTGGGAATACCACGAGGATAAAAAAGGTGAGGTATATGGAAAAAAACAATAAAGGCCCTTAATTATAGGCGTGGCCAGGAGCAGCTCCTTCTATTAAGGTTGCTGATACTTCCCCTTTGAAGACCCTGTTTTTACTCGCTTATAACTTTGTCACAGTTTCACCTCTTGAGCAGAAATTTTCCGTAACAAGTGGCTGCCTCAGCTTGAATTGGGTGTATTTATTTAGTTCTTTCTGAAAATTTTGGCTGGGTGCTAGATTTCCTGGGCTGGAAGAAATATATATATGGTTTGGCCCAGGGTACTAAAGCCCCAGCTCTTCTGGGCTCTCAAGCAAGGGCTTGGCCTTGGGCAGGAAGTCAGGTTTTCTATCAGGGAGGCTATGTTTTGCCAGCTCTGTGAAACACCACTGCTTCCCCCCACAGTGTGAACAAATTATGTATCTTTGCAAAATGCAAGAGGAAGCCTTGTTCACAGCTACATAATACTGGCCTCTGTTTACTTGCCCAACACTCCCTCAGCTTCTAAGGCTGGCACAATGGCGTACAGGCCTTCCCACAGAAGAATAGGCCTAAAGGGACCCAGAAGGGCTTTCCCTTTTAGGGTTGCTTCCTGCTACTCTGAGTCAGGCACCAGACTGAACCCTCTGATGCCTCACTCTCCCAGTCACCTCTCTTTTGGCTTCTGGGAAGTCTGGTGGAGGAAGGCCCTCGATTTGAATAGGGAGGGGATGAAACCCAAAGGGAAAGGAAGAGGGAAAGGACCAAAAATCTGAGGAAAAGCAAATGAGACTGGGAGTTGAAGGGAGAAGCTGGGACTGGTTGGGCAAGGGGTTAGTGCCTGGGAACTCTCAGAGTGACTTGGACTGGCTGAGCAGGAGAATTAGGAGCCAGGGAGAAGAGAGCAGGGCTAGTCGGGACAGCGAGATGGGGAACAGGAACAGGAGAGGAAGGTGATAGGCAGAGGGTCRGGCAGGGGGAACAGGAAGAGGCAGGCAGTGCTCAAACCATTTAGCTGAGGAATGGGGGGCTCTGGTGGCAGACATGGACTGGGGATGGAGGGTGCTGAGCATAGGACTGACTGCCCAAGGAGACTTGGACTAACGATGGGGAGCAGGTTATGTGGAGGGGAGGCAGCATGTGGTGGGAAGATCGGGACTAACTGGCCAAGGACAGGAGAGCAAAGGCCCAAGGGATAAGGACTATGGATGTACGTGTGTGTTGGGGGGGGGGGTAATTTTGGATCAGCAATTTGGGAAGCAACACTGGGACTAAGATGCATTAAGAGGAGGGGAGAAACAGGCTGGGCACGCAGCTAGGCCTGACTGGTACTGTCTGGGAAGGAAACTGGGCCTGGCTGTGCACTAGGGAAGAGACTGTGAATGAGAGGTGAGATAGGATGCGGAAGGGGACAATGACTGAGCCTGAAGCCCAGGATTTGGTGAAAAGCCTAAAGAATGGAGGCCAAAAATGGGAAAGCTGGAAGAAATGGGACAGAGGGAGCAACAGATATAGGCTGAGCCAGAGACAGCTTGGAGTGGTCGAGGGGAGCAAGAAGGACAAGCCATATCAGCTTGTGTTTGTGGGACCACAGATTTCTCCAGCACCTGAACAAGATGCCATGATTCCCAAGTCTTACTACTCCTGTGCTGTCACCCCAAACACCTCCTGACAGCATGTCTTACCTCTCACCAGCTCTAGTCCTCACTGAGGACAACAGGCCACTGCTGCTATCTGTTATATCAGAATACACATTTCTCATCATTGAGAAATGGCAGCAGCAAGGCTGTCCATGCAACTGCCCTTCAATGTCCTCATGCATATGAATTACAACAGAGTCTTTAATTACACAGTCACAGACCTATTTTCCACAGAACACCTGCAGCACACAGGTTAGATGGTGCTCTGGGTGAGTCTGGGCTGTGTCACGAAGGAGGCTCTTTGCAGGGCCCCAGCATCTTTTTTTTTTTTTCCAAAAGTGTGAAGAAAAAGGGGTGACTCATTGCTGAGACAGTTGTGTTTTGGCCAGCATCCCTGCCTCTGCTGCAGATTTCCTACCTGATGCTGAGCGAGTCACTCAGAGCAACCTTTTCAGAGGTAGCTATTAGCTGTGTTTTATTTATTTTGGCATTTTGCTTTGTTTTTAGTAATGTACTATCCTGGGATCCTGATGTCTCATTTACAGGAGTGTTTATCGCTCCCTGCTGCAAGTGCATGGGGACTTACACTTGGCTATACAAAAGGCTGTAAAAGGCAGAGTGCTCTGGCAAAGCTCACAACTCAGTTCAGCATCCCCACATTACAGGCTACTTTTGACCTTACTTCCAGGAATGCTGGGTCCTCCTCTCTAAAATGCTACTCTCTTGCTTGGCATGAGTATTGAGAAGGCAAATCTATTATTATTTGTGAAGCACTGAGAAACTAGAGTGTGAGACCCTGTGAACATTAATCATTGTTTTTAGAGTAGGGGCTGAATAGTCTGAAGTTAATAATTGTGAGTTAATGCTTTGAACAACAAGAATAAAGCAGAATACTAAACAGCTGTCCCTTAAATAATCACCTGCCAACCTGAGCAGGAGTCCTGGGACAAGAAATGCATGTGGTCTCATATTGACTGGACCATAATCCATATTATTGCTATTTTGCCCTTGCCTAGGTTTTGAGGATTGTGCTGCATTAGTGCTGCCCTTGCACAGCATTTTGAATGTGATAAAGTAAATCTTGTGGTTCCTGTGACACACAGGTAATCCTGTGCCTCTGTTATACCAAGGGAGCAGAGAGTGGCTGAGGTGCAGCCCCACCGTAAGCTAGTGCGGGAGGCAGCCAGATCTATGCTCCCTAGGCCAAGAAAGCTTTCTGCGGGCACAGCTGACACATACATACAGCGCTGTATATATCAGCTCCACAAAAGCAGAAGTTCCCCCAGCCTGGTGAGAATTTGCCTCAGGGACTCTTGGGCTGCTGGGGGGGTCCACTCTGTTGGATGTGTCTCTTGCTGAGGGTGCCTGCCTCCTCAGGAATCTCTACTCTTGAATTCCAGGTGGAAATGTTGTTTTTTCTCACTTCATATCTTCTTGCTTTCACTGGCCTTGAAGAAGTGAAGCTTTGACCCAGAGCTGAGTTCTCCACTGTTTCCCTGATTCCCCACACTTTCCTAGCACTGGCAAATCTCTCTGTGGTCTTCAAAGAGGCATGTCTCTCTCTGGATAGTAGATGAAATAGGATTTTCCTCACTGCAGATAAGGCAGAGCTGCCAAATATGACCTGGCAGTTTTCTGATGTCTGCTAGGTTCCTTGGAGCTCAGCTTTCCTTGAGAGAGCTTCATTGTGCACAAGTTTTTCACTAGGTGCCATGAACCCAGCTGCCTGATCAAAGAAAATCATATATGGTGACTTTGGAAAGCCACCCAGCAGTGACAATGTCAATAAACAGGGCAACTCTGGTCCTCCTTCTCCTTTCCTATGCAAGGAATGAAATGGCCAACTGATGATGTTGGCTGGGTGCCCACTGAGATAAATCCCCCTTGGATATAGTAGCCAGCGAGCACCTTTCCAACTGCTCCAGGCACTCAGCAGAGCTGGGCAGTCTCTCCATCACTCAGCTCACAACGCATCACACTGGGTTCCCACTGTAGTACCGCAGCATGAGCACTGGGGACTGCCCAAGGACCTTCCCATGCTAACAGAGGGGCACCCAAGGGCCTGCCAGGACAGCCACCCTGTGCAGCCCATCTTCTGCCTACCAGCCTTCAGCAATAGCATTCCCTAGGTCACCTAGGGATGCTTTGGCCACGTTCGGACCCTGTGAAAGGCAAATGCCAGAAAATGTTCCAGGTCCAGGTGCCCCAGTCACTGAGCTAAGGGGCCTGACTGCAGCATGCCATGACTCCCTTCCATGCTCTGCACCCAAGATCCTTCCCAGGAAGCCAGGGAGAATGGGTGAGGCGAGACTGCCCAGGGTCTCATCCTGGCAAGAAGTTAGAGCGCGGCTGGGGCTCACTGTTGGGTCTGGGATGTTAGACAGCCTTCCAGGTGCTGTATTTTAGGTAAAGCCTTAATGCACATTTGTCATCGTATTCTGGTGCCTAATACAGGGCTAGATACGGGGGGATGTTCACTTTTGGGGGGGCACAGAGAATAAGAGATGCTTGTGACTACTGCTGAGGGCCAGTTTGGTAACTGGAGAGGAATGGAGATGCCCCAGTAGAGACTGTGAGTGTGGATTCTGCCAGTCCCTCAAATTTCTTCCCTTCCCTTGCCATGCCCCACCTCTTTCCAGTCAGGGTCCAGCTGCTTGTGTCATAACACCTATCTTTTTTAGACATTGGGGCAGGAATTATCTGTTTATTACTGGAGCACTGAAAGCCCTGGTGGAGATAGGGTCTCCACTGGCTGCCACACACAAAACCAAACAGCAGTCCCTGACCCTGGGATAAGTCACTTCAGAAGAAGAGGTGTAACTAGGCAATGCTTGGAGAGAAGAAGGTGGGTGTTATTAGATCACATAGTTAACCAGGCTAACAGCACTAAAAGCTTGATTACAATTCAATTAAGGGAATGTTTCTAATTAAAGAGTTCTTATTTTAAGCCCTAAATGATTAAAATAAAGGTAGCAGAAGTGTCTGTACACACATTCTTATTTCACCCTCAAGGGCTGTGTCTACATTTGGGATTTCTTCAAATTCTCTCCTGCCACCTCAGCTCAGGCCTTATGCCATGACCGCCAGCAACAGTGGGAGAGCTAGTGTAGGTAACATCACCCTAAACTCTGCACCCACCTGCCATGCCAAGAGCTGACACAGCATCTCTCAAACTGGGGGAAGGTAGAAGAAGGTGCTGAAAGTATCCCAGAGGGGAGAAGAACAAACATATTGCTAGCTGTAGCTGGGAGAGAAGGATGAGCAGTGAGAAGAGGGATAGGGAAAATATTCTGGGTTACATTGACAGTACCTTCTTTGGTGTAAATGCCAGTCAGTGAAACAAGCAACATCTCTACAGAAGACTCCTTCTCTCCTTGGCACTAGGGATAATTTGCTGTGGGCCTCACATGGCCCACTGGCCTGGGAGTTTGCCACCGAGCAGGAGCACCTTCAGACTTTCCCAGGATCTGATTTGGACCTATCCTTCCAGATGCCCAGTCTAACAGAACCTCCTTTGCTTATTGGTTGTGTGGGCCTATCTCAGGCCTTTTGGCAAAGGGGAAGTTGTGACTTGCGTTGAGCTCCAGCAAATTCCCCCTCAGCTGATGTTCACCTGCCAGGGGTATGAGGGCAAGTCCTTGGCTGAATTCAGCTCCCAGCCTTTCGCAAGGAGCTGTATGTTTTATTACCTATCTTCCCATCTGTTCACTGTTATGTAAGCTGTGAAACTACAGAAGTTCAATGGAGCATGTGTAAGAAAATGTCATTACTATGAAAAACTCAATTAAATTTTAACTTCTAAGAATGGAGACAAAGTTCTGTGATAAAACTAGCCTGGCAGTGATAGAGAGCAATGGTGCAGATTTCCAAAGGCTTGTGTAAAACAGGACTATTCCCATATCTCAGTGGCCCATCAAATCAGTGTTCATGGTGACTGGTTACAGACTTGCTGGATGGGAGGGAGGAAGCGGGATTCAGAGGACTGTAGCCCATATTCTTGGCACAGCTTAAAGCAATGCATGCTTTCTGGGTTGCATGATGCTGGTGGAGCAGCACAGGACAGTGGAGTGCATCTAGTTGTGCTTCGTGATCTCAACAGCCTATGTTTAGTTGTGCATTTCAAAGTTGAGATAGACTCAGAAAGGGACACGTTGTGGGGGCTGCTGAGTACAGAGACACCCACCTCTGACCCAGGGGTGCCTCCGCTGCTGATTCCAAGAGGCCGGGAGAGTGTTCAGAGGGTGCTGCACTACATGCTCGTCCTACTCTTACACTCTCCCACTTGAGCTCTCCCCAGTCATGCTTATCTACTTCACCCTTGGCCTGACTAAAGGAATTGCAGTTCTTGACTTTACAATGACTCTGCCAATGCAGCTCCACCCTAATGAGGGCATCTTGGTGTCTGCAAAGCTTGGAAGTATCTGGCTCTTGCTCTACAGTGCCTACATCTGCTCCCTTACTTCTCACTTATGTTGACCTCCAAAGTCCTCCTGCACTCCTGGTCCTAGAGCTGCACTACTGCACCTCACTTCTGCATTGCCCTCTGCAGCCTATTTGCCTACTTACCCTTTTTCTAAGCATCTTTTGGCTCTGCCTTTCCTACTGCCTCACTGGTGCCTCAGCAGCTCTGTGAGCGTCCCTGAGTGCTTACTGAAAAAATCCTCCTGCCTTTCCAGTCCTGCCTCCTCAAGTGCCAGCTAGGTCCCCCCATCTGGACCTGGTACAGGTGCCCTTTCTGTCACCGGCACAGCTGTATGCATCCTGCTAAGTGCCCCACGGCAGAAGGGTGAGTGGGTCCCAGGGCTCACAATGAATTGCCGCAGTCCTGCTGGCTCAGGGAGGACTCAGAGATGACCTGGTATGTTGTTATGACATGTTCTTGTCTGCAGCTGCCTGTATCATTCACAGAGGCTGGATCTGCCTTCATTCGGAGGCAGAGCTGCAAAGGGAAAGGGAGGAAGGAGGCTGCAGACACTGTTCCTTCTCCTCAGGAGCCCGGCTGTGCGGGTTGAGCAGGGGTTAAGCCTTGTTAAGGAAATTGGAAAAAGCCCTTTTATGCTTTGTCAGTTGAACTGACCTAAGCCCTGGGTCGCAGCTTTCTTGCTCCTCCATTCATGCTGCTCTCAGGCAGGCTCTGCCAAGGCACCTGAATGCTCATCTGCAGGAGTTTTAACATTGCTGCCCACCAACTCCATGTGCTGCCTCTCCTCTCACCTGCACCAGCCTTTCCCATTTGAGTCCTGCCCCAGCATAGACCCTTCAGTCACTCTTTGCCAATTCAAACCTAACCTCCCACCTCCTCCAACCTCCCTCTAACCCTCAAATGCTTCCCCTGCCTCAGCTCTGCTGTTACACCTTAGTGCAGATCTGAAATACCCTGGCTGCTCCCCCCCCCGCCCCAGCTTGCTTTCTCCATCCCCAAGTGCCACTTCTCCTGCCCCAGACCTGAGCATTCAGCTCCATCAGTGCTAACTGTAGCATGTGGTTCCTGTAGACAGAAGGTCTTCATCTTCAACCCCTTCTCGGTAAAACCTGCCCTCTGCTCTTCCCGTGTCTCCTTCTGTGTTTTCCAGAAGAATGATTGCCCTTTGGCACCCTATGGGGGTAACAATACTTTGGTGAGAATTCGGTAAAGGCCGGCACTGCACTGGTGTGTATGTTTCTGTGCATTTTCCAGAAGGCTTTCTTAATGTGTTTGTGGGAATGTAGCAATTTTGTACATGTTCTGTGTGTTTGTAGGTATAAATACTTTTTTATAAATACACCCTAACAAATCTGTGCCCTCACCAGGAATTCAGAGCGCTCCCTGTTTTGTTTGCAGCGATGACTTGGGCTTGCACAGCACCAGGAAGAGAACACAAATTTCTTTCCTCCAACAAAGCCCAAGGCTCCTGCCACTGAAGGGGGAGCCTCGGTCAGCCGGGGAGCACCCACGGCACAGCTCCGTAGGTCTGATTCCACATGGAAAGGGACATTGTCATCCAAACACCTCAGGACCTGGGCAGTATCCCTCTGTTTGCGCTTATCTGTCAGTTGGCACCTTCCTGTTTCAGCATGTGCTGCTGCGTTGTGTTTATGTGTATGTGTGGACCTCTCTATGTGCACACATATGTGTACGTGTGTGTTTATGTGCATGTTGACATTTATAAGTACTTTGCCCAAGGGATGCCTGGTGTTTCCAAGAGGCTGGGGTTGCAAAGCACTGACCCTCTCTAGCAGACATAACAAACCAGGAATCGCTTTAACATCTCACAGACCCCATGGCCTTCTTGCTAACCCCCTGCTTCATGTTTGCATGCACCCACATGTCTGAAGAGGGCCATGGATGTCCTGGACCTGTCCTGGATGTCCACAGATCCTGTTGTGGGCACAGGCTGGAGGACAGGGCTGGACAAGCCAGCCGAGGAGACCCCACATCCTGGGGTGATGACCCCAGCACGCAGCCGTGAGGAGATGACGCCCCAGAAGTGCCCGAGGGCCCCATCCCGGGGCTGCCTCACTTCCCCACACTGCAGTGCCCGGGGCGGCCATGGACGGGCCCGTTGCCCCCCGGGGCACCCCATCCCGGGGCTGCCCCACTTCCCCACATGGCAGCACCCGGGGTGGCCACGGACAGGCCCGTTGCCCCCCGGGGCGCCCCGCCACCGCTGAGGGGACACCTTCCCCGGGGGAGCCCGGTGGCCACTGAGGGGAGACCTTCCCCGAAACCCCGTGTGTGGGGGCAAGGCCTCCCCGCCGCCCCTCGTCGGGTGGCCCCGGGAGCGAAATGGGCGGCGGGCGGGGAGAGCAGCGGGGAACGGCGGCGGAGCGCGGCGGGCGGTTGTGCCTTTAACGGCGGGCGGGCGGGAGGAGGGCTGGAGCTGCGCTGGGTGACATCAGTGGGTTTGGCTCCGGGGCTCAATGGAAACTGGGTGAGCGCCGGGCTGTGCCGAGCACACGCCGGCTGGAGGGGACGGCGAGCGGGCGGGAGGCGGCAGGCAGCGCCGCGCCGCGCCGAGCGAAGGAGGGACGCGCCGGGCACGGCCGCCACCAGCCCTCCCCAATCCTCCGTCATCCTTCCCGCCGCGGCCGCCTGGCCCCTTGACAGCCGGCGGAGCAGCAGCCCCACACGGCCCCCTTCCCGGCAGGGTGGGTATGGGGGGCGCCCGCCTCCATCTTGGGGCGCAAACCCCGGGGGAAAGGCGGCCCCTCCGGCTCTTTGTGTGCGCGGAGGGAGCGAGCGAGCGAGCGAGCGAGGGAG
>NW_020449897.1:245848-272775 GCF_003343035.1 Apteryx rowi
GGGGGGCTTGGGGAGGGGGGTGGGCATGGCGGAGGAGGGGGGAGGCGGGTGGCGTGTTGTTTTTGACGAGGGGCCGTGGGGGCCGAGGGCTGAATATCCTCCGGTTTGGGGCAGGCGGCTGGGAGGCTGCTGGGATCTGCCTCTGTCGGCAGTGTCTCTTTGTAATTTTTAAACACACACACGCACAGATGCCTTCTGCCTCCCCTCCTCCCCAGCCTCCGGGAGTCGGCTGTTGTCGGGGGTCTTCCGCAAGGCAGCGCGGCGGCCCCCGCGTTGTGTATTTATAAAGTGTTATGCCTGACAAACAGGGTGTGTGTGTCGGTGTGTGAGGCTGGGGGGTGCTAGGGATCAGCCTTTTGGGGCGGGGGGGGGGAGAAATCGGTATTTCCTTTTGTGCACGGCAGAGATTGGCGGGGAGGGAGGGGAAAGGGGATTTATCTTGAACGGTTTTCGCCTCCCGGGGTGACTGTGGCGAGGAAGGGGGAGGTAATCAGAAGTCCCGTGCCGTTTTCGGTGGTGGCTGCCTTTTTATTACCGATCAGGAAAAATAAAGACCGGAGTAAGGCTGTCTTCGGGTAGTGTTTCGCCTGTAAGGGCTGGGGGGTTATCAGGGATTTGTTTTGTTTTGTTTTGTTTCTTCCTAAAATGTAGTCTAAATGCACGTATTCGCTCTGTGAGTATGTGGGGCTTTTTTTTTCCCCCCTCGTATCTGCTGCTAGATCCTCTCCTTTTGTAACTGTGAAAGGGGCTGGGGGGGCTTGTGTTTGATGTTTTGCATTTGAATCAAAATGTTACTTTTCTCCTTTTTTTAGCCAGCTGAAATTATTTTTTTGCCTACCTCTTCCTTTATTCCCTTCACACACACACACACACACACACACACACACACAAAAGCCATGTAAAGCCTTTATGATCTATGGGCAAAGCAGCCCCCGCTCTACACACTTCCCCTTAAAGCTGGAGCTGTGTTCAGCTCGGCAGCCTCCATTATGTAGCTGCTGAACTCACTCTATATTTGGTTTTCTTTGGCCTTTGGTAGCCTAGGTATCTTCTCACTTCATACCTCTTCAGGTGGGGCTGAGATAACTCTCTTTTTATTTGAAATGGTTTGCGTGTCTTCCGTTGGAAACTGTGCTGACACACCAGGGTGAGATCAACTATATTGTGTGTTTATGTAATGGCCTTTGTGCATGTACATGGGTATTTTATATTATATAAAATGGGATTGGTGCAAAACTGTGTGTATGGAACCAACATGGGTGGCCACATAGTATTTTTGAGGCTGTATAGTATATTGTAGGTGTCTGTGTAATGTGGATATTAATGTATGCAAACACTCATGCAGAACACACACTTGCTTTAAGGTTGTATGTGTGTTAATCCCTTATGGAAAACTAAATGGTTTAACTAAATGATTGCCCTGCAGCCCCTGGGAACATTACCTTGGCTGGAGAGTACAAGAAAGATGGCAGGGCAGGGGGGAGTAAAGTCTGCTGGTGGTGGTGGGGTAATCTTCTTTAAATAATATATATGTATGTATATATTATTTTATATATAAATATATATATATTTTTTTCTTGTTCTTTTTGTAATAGTAGACCTGAAGATCATATGATAAAGGCAGAAACTGTAGATGGTGGGGGGTATGTGTGTGAAGTAGGAGGCAGTCAACAAATCTGGTAAATGTCTGAACTCCTAGAGCAGTTGTTGAGGGGTGTGCATGTGTCCGTGTGTGTGTGTTCATGTGTGTCCTGCCCCCTTACCATGAATCCATACTGTTGCTATCTGGCTATTTTCCATGCAGGTTTTCTAAGAGTGTGTGTGTGGTGTTGGGGGGTGGGGGGGGGGAGATGAGGCAAAATGACAGCTGTGTGTGACCATGATTTTTCACTCCATTGTCCTGCTGTCCCCCACTTCACCCTGGAGCATTTTTTAGATTCTCCTTCGGAGCCTGTTGCTTAATCAGCTAGAAGGGCTGCTGCCTGGGTGTGTGAGAAACCCTTCTTAACCTGGCTCCTGTCTGTCCCAGAAGGGTGGGACCAAATTTAGGCTTGGGACTGTAGCATTGCAGAGCACTAACCACTAGGCCGCTGTGCCCAGTGTGGAGTGGAGCCCACTGAGACCTACTGCCCAGCCTCTGCAGCCTGCTAGGCCCTACTTGCCCAACTGGGAATTGGACCTGAACAGAAATGCTAAGGGTAGCAGGCCTGGGCAAACACAGCTGTAAAGGAAGGAGGTTAGAGAGCTGTCTTTATGATGGTAGTGTGACAGGTTCCTGGGGACACAGACCTTTGATCGTTTATTGGAGTAGGAGTGTAAGCGAGTCGGATATATGCTAATGTGGTTATACGGAACAGCAGGCAGCGGATAAAAATCATGTCTGGTGCTGCGCCCTCACACAGGTACGCCCGCCTCCCCGGTTCAGTTCCCAAGGCTCTGCCTACATTCCTTGTAGTAAGAAAGTCAGAAATAGCCACAGGGTTTTGTAGTCTATAGACGTATAGAAACCCACATGCATAAGTAAATACTAGGTTAGGGGACTCCACCTCAAAGTGTTTTGTATGTGGTTTCTGGTGACAGGAGCTCTGCTTTCAGGATTCACAAATGTCCCTGAATGCCTTGATAGGATTATTTCCCTGTGTGTCTCTGCAGCTCGTCCATTCCTCTTTCTGTAATCCCATCTCCCAGGGCACAAGCAGCAGCTCTGGGTTTATAGTAGGCCCAGAATCCTATAGCTGTGATTATTTTGTGTGTGTGTGTGTGTGTGTGTATGTACACATGTGTATTTCACTCACAGTGACACAGAGCCATTCCTTCTGTCCATCTTTCCTTCAGTGGTGCTTCTTTCCCACTGTGTTCCAGCAAGGGAAAGTTCCTCTCACCTGCTTGTGAAAACATGAATCATTCCTCACCTTTCCTGTCCCCAACAGACTCTGTGTCTGCATTTTGTACGCTAATAATATGGCATTGCATAAATTAAGAGTGTGGCAGATTCTTCTAAAAGGAGCCACGTTCTCTGTGTTGGTGGCTGGTGGCTATGGAAGGGATGAGGGAAAAGGGGCTGTTAACAGGGGAAACTCTGGAGCTATGTTTGGCAGAGGCCTCTGCAGCAGCAGGGCATGGGTGAGGTTGGATGGTGGAACAAACTCTGTGGCTGTGGGCCTTTTACCTTGTCAGTTCTCTGTGGAAGGTGAGTAGGCCAAGTCTAGGCATGTTGATCAGGTATAGCAGGTCAAAGGGTTAGCTAATCACCTCAGGTAAAAGGAAGGGGAAAGGCCTGAACTGCTAAAAAAAAAAGGTGTCAGCAGACCAGGGTAGATAACACAGAGAGGCTGTGCTAGAGCAACGGAGGCTGTGATCTCATCAACAGAAGTGTGTGGAGATGGTGTTTCTAGTCAGTGTGGGTCTCGCCAAGCTCAGTTTGCTGTGGTGTTTGTTCCTTTTCCGCTTTGCCAGCCCCCACCCAGGGACAGTGGAGTCACTAGCAGAGAGTTTGTCTCTCAAAGCCCTTGGTTCCAGTGTTTAACCACCCTGGGGCGCTGGTCCAGGCCTGGATCAGAGAGAGCTCCTTCTTGTGGGGCTTATGCCCATCCCTTCTGGTGTCTCATGAGGTTAGAACTGTCCTGGTGCCAGTTATTTTAGGTTACTGTGGAGAGAGCTGGTACTGCTCCTCAGAGTGTGAAACAATTGCCCACTGAAACCTCTTTAGGAAGGATTTCCTGCTCCCCCAGTCTCTGAAAAAAATGRTGGGAAAGAGGTTCAATCTTTCTGCATTCCCATAAAGGGAACATAATATTCCTGAAAGGGTCGTGTTCCTGCAGTATTTCTAAGCTCATGATGTCCCTAGACATCCATGAGATAAGGACAGGTGATAGAGGCCATATAGAAAATGAGGTATTTCAAGATAATAACTGTATCCAGACTCTGGAGTACTGGGTGACACTGGCCTAAGTGTCCAGGTCTCTTCTGTAGTCTTATATTGATTCAATTTCTGTTTCTGCTCTGACTCTGCATTTTCTTTGCTTCTTTTTTCAGCACGACTGAGCCATGGAGCTTCGAGTGGGGAACAAATACCGGCTGGGCAGAAAGATTGGCAGTGGTTCGTTTGGAGACATATACCTGGGTGAGTGTGTGCATCTCTGCCCATCTGCCTGTGAGGATATGTTTTTCTCAACTACAGCATTGTTCTTTATTGGTATTTGTAGACACCATGTAAGGTTGGAATAGTAGAGAGAAAAGCGAGCATCAAGGAATACTACCAATTGCTGTTGGTCTTTGATGGCAAAGAGTGGGATGAACTCAGCTTTGCCTGACAGATAGTGGAGACACACTGATGTTTGGTCAAACTGATTTAGAATTGGACTATTTAGGGCATATTTATCATATACTCTACGCAACTCTCTTGCTTCCTTTTCCTGAGCTTGGGTGTGTGTGGGTATAAACTCTTTACAGAGTTGGTGGTGGAAAGGGTGGAAAGGCTTCAGGGTAAAAGGAATAAACTGGTGGGGTGGTTGATAATGGGAAAAAGTGGTCCAGCAGTTGTGAGAGAGAGAGGTCTGAGACAAGGAGGTGTTTTTACAAGTCAAAGAGGCTGGCCCAGTGAAAGTGCTGAGGCCCAGGTCTATTGGGTCTGTAATGGGTAGGATGAGATTAAGAATTACTGCTTAGAGTGACCTAAGCTTGGAGCTGTATGGGGTCAGTGGATGGCGCTTCATGAAACCCCGGGTTTCCTCTTACCACAAGACTTGGGGAAAGTTCTCCCAAGCAAGCATCCTGATGTGTAGATGGATTCCCTGATGGTTTGCCCACTGATGTTTCTATTGGCTCAAACCATGTGGGGCTGGATTGGTGAGACTATCCTACAGCCTAATTGATCCCTCCCTGAAAGCTGGAGAGCCTTTACTTATTGTCCAGTTCCCACCATTGCCTTTTCATCTGTAGTTCCTCAGGCCAGCTGAATAATTGCCCTGTCTACTTGGTGTTTACACCCTTTGGTTACTTACAGTGATTATCACGTGTTCCTTGACTGCTTCTTTGCTTGGTTGACTGGTATTTTGTTTTTCCCAGTATATCCACCATTCCTCATTCCTGCTGCTCTTTGATTTTTTTCTTTCCCCCAGTTTGTCCATCTGCTGAGCAGCATGGAGCCTACACAGCATTTTAGGTGTGGCATTTCCAGTGCTGGGCAGCAAAGGGCTACCCTTGTGTGAGTGACCTGTAATGTGATGCCATTGCATAGACTGCTTTGGGTCTCCTTGGCTTTCCCCATCCCCAAAACAGTGTCAGGTTGCAGAATTGGCCCTAATGTGCTGGCAGCTGTATTGTATGAGACCTCTTCTACGTTCTGCAACATCTCTCCATCCCTTTTTAAGTTCCTTTCAGTGAATACTTCAGGTTCAGATTAGTCTTCTCCATGTTTGTAAATCACCTTCTGTCTTCTACCTCTGGCTTTTATCTCTAGTTCTTTCTTGCTTTATTATTCTCTCCTGATTGGTGTTGGCAGCTCCTCTTGATTAAGTATCCTATGGGAATCATCACTAACAGGCTTTGTTGCCACCTTTATCCAGATCACGAACAAAGATGATAAATAACAGATCTGGGATCCCTACCCACTGTACACTGCCTTCATTGCAGCCTACACCTGTATATCACTCCTTTCTGGCCCTTCAGCCAGCTAGTGTCTCAAGTGACAATGCTTTTAATACCCAGGTGCTGGGGAACAAGGGGTGATAATTTGTTAGCCTGGACTCAGCATTTTCCACCTATGCTGATGGGCTTGAAGCCTTCCAGACCCCCTGTGAGATAGTACAGAATGTCAGGATCTTGCAAAATGGGGAGAAAGAAGGGAGGTACTGAGTGGAAAAGCCTGACCCTCTGTTTCTCTACATCCCGTGATGGGTCATGCACCTGTATAAAGGGGGCATTAAAAAATATTGGCTCTGGTGTGGGTCTGTGCCTGCCTTGCCTGTGACCAGAAAATATGAGAAGCAGAGGAAGCTCCAGTGCTGCGCTGTGGTAAGCACAGCAGGATTCCTGAGTTCAAATTGCAGAGTTCAACCAAGTTACTTGAATACGGTATCAAAGCTCTTGTGATGCTCATTGAGGTGCAGGCCAGTGTGTTTTGAAGCAGCAATAGTGAGACTTCTTGGAGCCTGGGTGACTCCCCAGCCTGGAGGGATCAGGCATGTAGTCTCTGATGGTGTGTCTGCAGGACGCTTATGCTCATGTTATCCTCTTGCTGTCTGTTCCTCAAACAGAGAGACTCATTCACTAGAGTTTCTCTCTTGCACCAGATTCACCTCATAGTTTTCCTTTAATAATGGTGTGGAGATAGAACAGGGACAGACAAGCTTTGTATGGAATGGTGAGTGTGGACTGTATGGTTTATTCTTAACTTCTCTCTGAATACTAGTGTTTACCCCCACTCTATAACCAGTGAGTACTGTGCGCTGTGCTCCTTGGGATTCATTTTGGGGGTTTCCTGTCAGAAGGAAACTTGAGTTTCCATGTGGACACACACAAAGGATGGACTTTTGTTAATCCTAGGCTGGGTCTCAAATAGCAATGTCTTGCTTCATGTTCCACCTTGAAGCATATATGCACTGGGGGGCAGATTCCCCCTGCCTTGGCTGGGGAGGATCGGGAACAGGATCAGACTGTCCACAGGCCTTGGCTATCCTGTTTGCCTATAAAAATGCTCACTCGGAAGAGTGAAACTCAGTTTGTAGAGGAGTTGCTGAGAACTTTGGGCTGTCAGAGGAGAGGTGTGCTTTGTCGTACATGCTGGCAAAGAGGCAGGGCAGGAATATCTGGACTTACTGCAAATCATCAGGGTTGGGATCCACTGAAGGAGCCATTTGTGGTGCTGGGCTGCTTCAGCACGATGGTGGAGAGGAACTAGGGATGGTGCTGCAGACAAAGCATGCTGGGACGCTGTTGGCTTTGGACAGTTCCTGGTTGCAAGCTCCTCCCTTGTTGGGAGGGGAGTGTGTTTCCTTTGTTTCCTGGCCTGTTAACTCTCTCTCGCCCTATCTGACTTCTTCCATCTGTTCAGCAGCCGTCCTTTCTTCCCTTGCTAAGCTGGCAAGAGAGGAGTGGGGGGTGGGAAAGGCTGTGGGGAGAGTGGAGACCATGTCTGTTGTCTTGCCCGATGCGAAAGGAGGATGGTGTTTATTGTATCAGACATGCAGCAAGGCTTCTGCTCTAAAAAGATCCTGTTTAGCAGGTGACATCGTCTGTCCCCGGGGCCCCATTTCAAACAGCTCATGATGAATGACTTGAATTTGTGCAGCCCCCACAGCTGAGCGAGACTGGGGGTGGATGTTAGGAATTATCCCCAGTCCTACATACGTCTCTCGACTGGCTGAAGCTAGGCATTCTCTGCAGCATTTGTCTGAAGCGCAGTGCTTTCCTGTCTGAGAGCAGCTTCTGAAGAAAGAGCAGAGAACTGTTGCTTTTGTATTTATATCTTTAAAAAAGATGGTGGTTAAAGCACGGAACAAAGGATTGGAGACTCCTGCCCTTGAATTCCCTCCTGACTTTGGGTAGTCTGTGTCTAGGTAGATTGTGCATCTCCAGCCAAAGAACGGTAGAGGGAGGCACCCGAAGGCATAGAGGGGGCTGAGCTCAAAGTGCTCGGTCAGTGCCCCCTCAGCAAAGAACTGCTCCTTGTTATGTGTGCTCAGTCCTCGTTTTAGTATCCCAGGCTGCAGGGCTGTTTCTGCTTTCCTTAGGAGACTGACGCCAGTGTTTGGGCTGTGGAGGATGTGGGGCAGAAGGCCATGTTGACCATTTGAACGGTGTCGCAAAAGGAGTGGTGCACTTCCTTTGTAAGAGGGAAGCAGCACTACATTTATTGCAGTAAGACAGTGACTTAACAAAGTTCAATCGTAAATAAGAACGATTTAATGAGGTTCAATTGGCAAGGTTCACTCAGTTATTTACTGCATGAAGGACAGGGTCAGATGCGTGTGCAACGGAGACCCTCCTGTTGAGTCACGAGGTTCAGACTGGAACCCCTTGCTTTCTAAACTCCTTCGGAGAGGAGCCTAGGTGCGGCTGGATCCAGTCCTAGTCTCAGACTTGGTCAACGGTTTATGTCTAAGGGATTATGTGCACAATTAGAGATATAACTCAGCAAAGTTTCATGAAGTTCGCAAAAGTTCAGCATGCTATTCATCACTTACTGAGGATCTGTTGCGGGTAAGGAATCCCTCAACCTCAAGGAGTAACCTTGAGAGGCGTCCCTGCTCAAGGGGAGGTTCTGCAGTGCAGCCTGCTGCCATGCAGGAGAGCTCAAKGGGCTCTGGGCTGCCCCTTATTTATGGGGGGGAGATGATTGACTCATAGTCATATTTGCATACTAGACRGGCYTTAGTTGGYGCATGCTCAACCAGCCCCTACATACGTGCTGTTTACAGGGAGGTCAGGTTGAGGGGGAGAGAGCACATCAGTGGGGGGGAAGGAGCACACCATCACAAACGGCGTATCCAAGTTTTGCAGAATCTAAGTTTTCATGATGTGTTTCCTCTCCCCCCCCTCCCGCCCCTTCCCTTTTCCTACTTTATGTCCTCACAGATAACATCCTCCACATGCAAACAGCCTAGTATAGGGATGCATTGTCATCTTCCTAAATGCGCAGGGCAACATGGAGATGAGAACACCTTCATCTTTCCTCTGTTCAACTTCCTTGGGGGTGTCACTCAAAAGGCTAATGCTGCTGCTGCCAAAAGTCAGCAAGACTCATCATTGCTTCTGTGTCAGCAGATGGAATAGGATAGGGACAAAACCCCCAGGGAAGGGACATGGGAGCTGCTGCAGAGGATTTGTAGAAAAGTTTCCACAGAGGCAGGCGAAAGAAAAGGGAAGGAAATACTCCTACCTTTTTGAGTATCCTGGGTGCTTCCATGCTGAATAACAGACGGTGATTGAACACAAATATAAAAAGTAGAGGCTAGTCCAGGGCCATATTCTTATAGTGATCTGAGCCCCTTTTCTAGTTCTTTTCCTCCTTCTGCTCCTGATCTGTGTAAGAAGGTCTTGTGGTGGAGCAAAGGGAATAAATATACAGACTTATTTTGCTGGCCAATAGTTTTTAAGTGGAAAATGTCAGTGTCTTTCCAAAAGTGACCCTTGGACAAATGACTAGCTCTCAAGAGGACTTTCCCCCTTCCCTTCTCCTGGATCTTGAGTAAAAACATTCATTAAGTTCATCCTGTTGCTCCTCCTTCCCCTCCCTCAGAGCACCCTAAATAATTCTTCTCCCTCCTTAGTGTTTACAGCCTTCAAATATTTGCAGGCTGTTGTCATGTCCCATTCTTCCTCCCCACCCTTCTTAGTTGTATCTCTTGTCTATGTTACATATTTAGCTCTTTTAATCTTTCTTAGTAAATCAATCCCTCTAGGCCCTGATCGTTTTTGTTCCTCTCTTAGAAATTCCTACCAGCTTGTCTGTCTCGACCTGATGCTGTAGCATCTAGCTGACGTCTTTTTGCCAGCGGGGAGCCCTTAACTAACTTTGTGTATGCATAGTACCAGATCTCTTCAACAGGAAATGGATCTTAGGATCCAGTGGAGAAGGAATCCAGTAGTGTGAAACTTTCCTTTGTCCCTTTGGTCCCCAGTTCTGGAGGTGGTGTGTGAAAGAGGACGGATAGATAGATCTCTCTGCGCCCATTTCTGTGGACTCTGAAATTCAAGGGTAGGAAATTCAAAGGGATCAAGAAGCATGAATTAACCTGACCTACCAAAACTAGCTATATGATATCCACAAAACATCATCTTCAGCTCCAGCTTTTGTTCAGCCTGCAAATTCCAGAGTGGTTTATTTTATGATGGTTTTCATAAGCTGTTACTTCTGATTTGTGTTTGAGTGCAACTTCTAATAATTCCTAATATGAGGAAGGGCTTGTGTGTGTATGAGAGAGAGAGTGAGGCATTTGGTGGGGGAAGAAACAAGTCTTGAGTGTCATTCCCGTGACCTGTGTACAGATCTTTCAGTTCTTTCCATTTTAGGATGATGTGAAACATCTGGAATCCTCTCAGCTAATACGAGAAAGACTAGCCTGTCCCTCCTTTGACAGTGTGCTCTGGGACCAGAGTGTTGGCTTCCATGTCTGGCAGCTCACTTGTTTTTTAGCAAGAAGCATGTGGGGAGGTGGCTTTGTGTCATCACAAACTATCTAGCAATACCTTCAACAAAGGCGTCTGAGTAGCTTAATTCAGTACTGGATTCAGTTTATTTCTTCACGCTTCTAATTTTGGATATAGCAAATGTTCTTGTGTTGGCAAAAGATAAAGGGTATTATTAAAGCCCTGAGGAGAAGGAGAAGATGGAGATTGGGAATTGTCTGTATTGAGCAGGTGAGGACTGTAGAGAAACCAGAGGTAACTGGGAATGTTAGCAATGTCCCCTCCTGAACTAATTGGCTCTGTTGAAGCTTCTGGGACCTGAGGTAACTAATAATTTTACTCAGGGAAGATGTACTCTATATCCCTGCCTGGGGGGCTGGCTTGGGTTCAGGGGCTAAGTATATGATCCGGGATAGCTAAAAATTCCACTCATTTTGGTTACTGCTGATACAGATTGTCCTCCCAAGGTTTGGCACTTAACCTGTTGAGTTAACAAGGTGGTTTACAGATTGTAGAACTGTTGTTCTAGCCTGTCTGCAGGATGAGAGCTGGTTTCCTCTTTGTGTGCCTTACTGTAGGCTTGTCTTTGCAAATGGCAGTTCTAGAAACTATGTGAAGTTGAAGTGGCTGATTCTCATTTCTGTCAGAGAGGATAAATTTCAGGGCAAATCTTAAGATTTTGGCATCTGCATGGGCCTTGTTAAATGTGTTCAACTTCAATGGAAGCTTGTATAATCTTCATTTCACCCTCATTTCTGTGCAGGAGCCAATATTGCGACTGGTGAAGAGGTGGCCATCAAATTAGAATGTGTCAAAACCAAGCATCCCCAGCTCCACATCGAAAGCAAGTTCTACAAGATGATGCAGGGAGGAGGTGAGAAGGGGAGGAAAGGATGGGGCCGGGGGAGTACTTGAAGAAGGAAATTATTTTGGAGGGTCTTGGAAAGGAAATGGCTTGGTATTACATATGATCTTCTCAGCAGGGGGTGCAGCAGTTTTCCTCTGTTCCCAGGGCTTAATTTTTCTCTTTCCCCAGTGGGTATCCCCTCCATTAAGTGGTGTGGAGCAGAGGGGGACTATAACGTGATGGTGATGGAGCTCTTGGGGCCCAGCCTGGAAGATCTCTTCAACTTCTGTTCCCGCAAATTTAGTCTCAAGACAGTTCTGCTCCTGGCAGACCAGATGGTGAGTTTCCTCTGAAAGCATTTGTGCCTCCTCTTCTTTTCTGTGCCTTTTTTTTTTTTTTTTCCTCCAATCCCCTCTGCTCAAGAGCTGTTATATCCCAGGCTTTTTCATTTAGCAGCAAGTGGCTTCCAGGTTTTTCCTTTTTGATGAAGCTGGGATCCCAGAAGCTAGGCATTGCTGACTTTTCCTGATCTCCATCCCTCCTCCCTTTCCCTTGCCTCTCATCCTGTGCTAGCATCACACACGTAGATGTTTTTGCCCATGAGGTAAATGATTGATACTGCTATCTGTATTGACTCAGCTGCTCATGCCCTGAGTTTAGACCCCTTATTTGTTCTGGTCCCTCTCCTTACCCAGTCTGGCTAAGTTTGAAAGTTGACCAGCATAAATCCTGTAGCTCAAGTTTTATTAGTTTGTACAAATTTGCTTCCTGTCCTTTCTTGTGATGCTAACAGTGACCTATTCAGCCTGAGCAGTGTGCTGATGTGCAGGGTTGTATACCATTTCTATATCCTTCTGCTTCTGGAGGGTAGGAAATGGCATTTTTTTCTTGGCTGTCATCTCTGATGCTCTCTGCAATGTGTACCCTTCCTTGCTCTGACAGGCCGATGTTCTGGATAGGGTTGGTTTGTAATGGTGCAGCTATCATGAGCCTCTTTCTCACTCTCCCACTATTTTTTCACTTCCAGATCAGCCGTATTGAGTACATTCATTCCAAGAACTTCATCCACCGGGATGTGAAGCCAGACAACTTCCTCATGGGGCTTGGCAAAAAAGGCAACCTAGTGTACATCATTGATTTCGGCTTGGCCAAGAAATACCGAGACGCCCGGACCCACCAGCACATCCCTTACCGGGAAAACAAGAATCTGACTGGCACAGCCCGCTATGCCTCTATCAACACCCACCTGGGAATCGGTGAGCCCGCTGTCAGGTCTCGGTGAGGCTTTCTGTGGGAGGTTGTGTGTGCCCAGTGGGAGGAGTGGTGGCTCCTCTCCTGGAGGTTGCAAAACTCCTGTGTCTTGGATTTGACCACTTCTAGCACATGAGTGCGGGCATGGCCCAACAAGTGGGGTGCTGGCCTGAGACTCCATAAGGCTGTCAGATTCTGTTCCTGGCTCTGCTGCTGACCTGTGCTGAGATCACGGGCAAATAACTTAATGTTGCTATGACTCTGTTACCCCTCCTGCCTTTTGTGGCACTCGGAGCTCCTGAAGGCAGAAATTGTCTACTGGCATGTGTTTGTGCACTGCTTAATGCAGTGGGGCCCTATATYAGCAACAAGGATGTGATCTCCCCAACTTTACTGCTACTAACTCTGCCTTGTACAATTTTTGCAGGCTGATAGATGTGTAAAGGAGACATTCACAGGTACTAAGCCTTTAGGGGTAGGTGTAATTGAAACCTCTCTTTTGTTAGCTCTTGAGTGCCTTTGTCCGTGGTGTTTGCTTCTTGTTTGTTTTTTGTTTTTGTTTTTTTGTAACTATAAGAGTTGGAGGATAGAGGCCCATTACAATAAAGTGATAGTCCTGTCATCCACCACTGAGGACAGGGATAGCCATCTACTAGAAATGCACAAGAAGCTGAAGGTGAAGGGGGAGGGGGGAAGTTTCCTACCTCCCGGACATTCAGGTTTTGTGATAATGAGCACTGGCTTTCATGGGCCTTCAAAATGCATGGGTGTCTGTGAACCAAACTGCCCCATTCATCATTGAGAGAGACTGTGAAGCAGTTTGAGGAAAGTAGGTCTCTGCCCTTAGTTTTTATAACTAGTACCGTGGCAATAAAACCAGGCAGGAAAAGAGTGCTGAGAGTTCAGCCGGGTCTTCTACTGCTGATGGCCCAGGGCATCGTCCTGGGTTCTGTAGGTACCTCGCACAGGTCAGTATCCGGTATGCTAACCTCCCTTAAATCCCCCAAGCTCTTGTGCTGGGAGTGAGCCCTTGAATCAGAGACTCTTTCCCAAAGCATCTGGTTGCTGTGAGGAACAGAAATGAAGACCTCTCTTGCAGTTTTCTTCTCCATTCCCTGACTGAGTGCCTCTTTCCCATGCTGACCCTTTTTCCCCTGCTTAGGGTAAGCTTTGCCTGTCAGCGGCAGTGTGAGAGTTTCATAGTTGCCCACAGGGTCCTGATTAGCAGCAGGAACAAACTGACTTTGTTCTGCTGCTGGCTGGCAAATCTGAGCAGTAGAAGCTGAAACTGCCTTGCCTGCAGACTCAGGGAAGCAGCTGCTTGTACTTGCAGCTCAGTTCATGTTTGGGAGAGCTTTTTCTGAAAAATATAAGCTGGGAATTTGAAAATTGGAGTGGAGAACCCAAACCTTTTAAACATCTTCCACAGGATTTCACGTCCTCGTTCTTACTAGGGAAAGCTTCCTGTTCTTCCCTGTTGCAGATAGCTTCTCAGAAATCTGGAGCCATGACTTTACCTGCAGAAAATACAGCAGATTCCCACTGTTGTTTTCTGGTAATATGGCATAACTGTAGACTGAGAACACTTCATTTGCATTGAAATGGGGAGCATTGCATGTTGAGAGTGGGTTGTGATCTCCTGACCTCTTCCATGTAGTAAAAATAGTTCTTGTAGAGCTCTCTGAGTTGGCCTACTGTATTTTGGCCTGACCTGCTTATATATAACTGACTCTCCATTGAATTCTCAGTCAAGATTTCCACAGCCATGGTAACTACCACAAGGAGACATGCACAAAATAATTCCTACTACTATGTCTGTCGATCCTTTTGTGTGTGCCTGCTCTGTCTGAACTGAGCACGAGAGGCTAAACGTCTGGTTGTGGGTTTTTTTTTGTTTTTAGTTTTTTGAAGGCTTTTATTATTCATACTACCCCTAACTTAGTCCTTCAGTACTGACACTTGGCTGGTGTACCAGGATGAACAAACAATGTCTGAACACTAATCCGAGAGCAAATTGCATATGCCATCAGTCAGAGCACAGCAGTCGCTCTCTTCATCCCCTTTGCTTCCAAAATACTGGGTGTGAATTACTCTGTGCAACAGGTTTCAGACATATTATCTCCACGTTGCAGATAGTTCCCCTGAATCAGAGAGGTTACATGACTTGCCTGGAGGAAAGGGGATGGTGGTGTCAGAGTTGCAGCTGGAGTTCCTGTTTCTCCAGACCTTGCCACGGGGTAAATGACAGACATGTTTGTGAGTTAGCAGTATTGCCATGGGAACCGTCACTCTGAATTTTTTGACTTTTCAGTTACTAAATTCTCTGCCGTAACGTTACATTAATGCGATTTAGGGAGAGGGAAGGAACCAGGTGCTAGGGTGTTCATGTGACAAGAATAGCAAGCAGATAAATGCCTTTATTTGAATGTGCAAGCTAAGGATTGGGCATTCCGATGTCTGGAGGAAACACATTCTTTTTCCAGTGACCGGGGAAAAAGTAAGAGGCGAGATCGGGGAGGGTTTCCACAGCTGGAGACTTGCTGTTGGGGGAGTCACTGGATTGTGCAGGCTTTGGTTCATGCATTCCAGTCAATTTTCACATGCTCTAGGGATGAGAGTCCCTTGCACCCTCTGGAGCTTGTAAAGTCCGAAATAGATGCCCAGGGTGCCCAGGAGACAGTCTTGGAAGAAGCCTAGTGGATTCTGTCTGGATAAGAGGAGGCTGGGAGTGGGGGGCTGGTCCTCCCTGACTGCATGTCCTAGATGGCATCAATTAAGGCTGTGCAGGTCATGAAGTTCTTACGGTGGTCCTGCTCCCTGTCACCATTTTCAGCTTTTCGTGTGCTATTAAAGGCTTTTATGCAGTGGGGAGAGAAAGGGGAAGTGTAGTCCCAGCATGTACAAAATCAGATCTGAATATGTAATCAGGAGACCATTGCTTGGTTAAGACTGTCTGTAGCTGGACTGGCTCCAGTGAAGAGATCTGATTTCTAGGGAGTCCTGCATGGGAGCAACACTATTTTGGGAAGCACTGAAGGGAAACACCTTTCTGGGGGACCAGGAAGGGCTTCAGGCTGCAAATAAACAAGTTTGGTCTTGAACCTTATCTGAGGCAGCCAATCCTCAATCTCCTCTCTTTGCCTGAGCATGTTTTCACCAGGTAACTCACCTTCCTGCTACTCACCCCTGACTTGGTTCCTGCTGGGGACCCATTTGGGAAGGGAGTTACGGCATGGGCTGGCTGGGAGTCTCCCTGGGAGTGGGAGGAAACTGACACTGCATCTCCGTGCCACTCGTAACTATGATGGGGGGAATTGCTCGCAGGGTGGGTTGGACTTGAGATGCTGCACTGGGTTGTGTGGGAAGGCAGCCTTGGGTTTTGTATTGGAATGGTTTTTGTGAGAGAGGGAGGAAAGGATCAGTGTCTTATAAAAGAGGCAGTCCGCCATCTATTGTAGAAGAGCTGAGAAGCTGAAATAAAACAAGCGCAGCGTGGTGCCGCAGGTTAGGTACAGGTCGTGGCTGTAATGCTGCTTCTGAACTGACTTGCTCTGTACATGCATTCACGTCACTTGTGTTTCTGTTTTTCATCTCAATCAGTAAAGTGAGATGCTTTTGCCTGCTTCCCAGGGATGCTGTGAGAGTGAGTCAATGATAGTCAAGCCTCTGAAAGTGAAAAGTGGTGATGTTAAGTAACATTTCTCCAGTGCATAGAGGTGAAAGACTTTTTTTTTTTTTGCTAACTCTAGACAGCAAAAGTGGAACAATTAATGTTATCTAGTGTTCTGTGGCTGTTGGCATATGAGGCAAGGCAAAAAAAAAATATATTTGGAGATAAGCTTGAGAATGTGTGACAGTAACGAAGGATGAAATAGAGAAACGAGATGTAGGAACTGTTGTGTTCCTCACCAGCACCCAGGATTTAACCCAGGATCTTGCAGTTAGGGTTACAGGTGAAAGAAATCTACATTGTTTTGAGGTCTGCACAAATATAATTAAGGTAACTTTGCAACTGTAACTTATCCTGCTGGTGCTTCAGGCTCCTCACAGACTTGAATCTCACTGAAATTGTTGAAGTGGGTTACAATGACCACATGTACCTGAGCAATGATACTTCGGGGATGCCACAGAATAAGACATTTAGCATTCAGCATTTAATAGCTGTGTATCCTGCTTACAGTTCTTTTTCCTTGTTCATGTTACTGCACTAGGAGACAGTAAAGGTGTGTTTGCGTGTATATAATGTATACTAGTGAGCCTTCCAGTTTGGTTTTGTAACCTGTCTCCTTGCCTCTAGTAAGGGCTATAGCACCCTCCACAGGCTTTAGTCTTAACCTCAACTCCCTAATTCTGATCTTTCTCAAATCACTAGGACTGTGCCCAGGAGTTCCTATAACTTCCCCTGTTCTGGACCGGATCAGCAGCTGTGGTCAAAGCTGCTGTGCTCCACGCGAGTGGAGACATGTGGTCCAGCCTAGCCCTAAGCAGTTTGGAGTGCAAGCAAGATTTTGGAGGCAGGATCCTGATTTATTCCTAAAAGGCAAATTCGTCTGTCAAGTCTGTTTCTCTAGTTCCTACCCTATCTCCCTACTCCTCTGAGAGGTGCCCCCACCCTCCAGACAGGGACCCCCAGAATTTCAGGCTGTTAAAGCTGCAATGTGGACAAGTCAAGGGCTGGCAGATTGCAGAAGTGAGGTTGCCCTCATTGCCTGTGCTTTCAGGCCTCTCTGGATGTGTGTTCTGACTCTATTTCTGCAGGCCTCCTGTCTCAGGCAGGAAGTGGGTTGTTATCAAATATTGTTCAGTTTTATTTATTTGCTATGCTTGGCGTGTAATTGCAGCCCTAAGTGGGCACATGTGTCCCAGCCTTAGGCCAAATGCAAAACCGTGGGTTTCTTTTCTGTGCTTTCTCCATAGTATCTAAGCATCTTCCAGACAGTTATGTAGCCTGATGAGATTAGGAAGTATTAGCCCCTTTAAAGTGGGGAACTTGAGACAAGTAAGTTAGTGAGGTCAAAAGATGCTGTTAGTTCTGCATGCTCAAATTAAGACATTTAGGGATCTGCAGGGCTTCTTTTTCCTCTACTCTTTCTTGGAGTACTCTGTCTTTTTATGGCATTTCATGTGCTTTGAGCCAGAGGTGCTCTCAGCTCAGTTCTGAAGTGATGAGACGCTCCTTTTCTTCTGCAACTGTAGTGCCCTTTTTTTTTCTTCTTCCTTTAGTTTATATTTAATTTGCCAGTCCCTCTAGCCCTCAAAGATGCTAGGAAGTTGAGAGGAATGCAGGAGGAAGAAATACCCATACTGATCCACAGCGTGAATTGGCATGTCTGGACATCTAGATCTGTGACCAACTACAGCTATTCCTTAGTCAGTGGTTCAGTTAAGCTAGCAGAGTAAGGAGTATTTGTAATACTCCTTTCCCTTTGGATGGGACAGGTTGTAGCACCTAACTGATACAGAGAATTAATATATGATCTGCAGCATCTTCCAGCACATGACACTGAATTCAGCAAAATGTGCTGTTGTAATAGATAAAGATTTAGCCTTTTCTCTACCCCTGTGCTTGCCCTCAAACCTTATTTTGCCTTTCTGTTAGCTATGTAGGGTGTCATTCTCTTCCTCCCTTTGCTGAATGCCATTGTGGTCCTTAGTCAAGAAGAGGAGTGATCCTGTTAAGCCTGGCCTTGCAGAGCCATAGCATGCTAACAGCAGACAGTGCTGTGCAAACTTAGCTGCCAGGTTCTAAGCAGCCCTCACTAACAGGTGTGCAACCTGCAGTTTTTAAGTCAATAATTTGACTGATTTTAAGGGTAACTTTGCACCTGTCTTTTGGCTAGTACTTTCGGCAGTATATATGTATGTATATTTTTTAATAGGGTGAGGGGGAAGGGGAACAGGAGCAAGAGCTTCTTGGCAATTTTTGTAGATGAATTTGTATGCATGTTGGGGGAGGTGGGAAGAATGCCATACATTAATTACTCGTCAACATTTTCCATTGCTGACCTTCTGCCATCAACTCCTTTTTGGGGGAATTCGTGACTTAAAATGGCTTGCCCATTTCAGAGAATAAGTTCAGTGTGCGTGAAGTATTTTTGTTTGGGAAACTTTTAATAAGCATCTGAAGGTGGGCTCTTAAAATGGAATATTAAGGGCAACCTTTGCTCTGAGTAGAGTTGATCATGATGCCAGTCATACAGTCTTTCCCCATTTGGAAGAGAAACTCCTTTGATCAAACTATACCTCTGCCTTTGTGCCTTTTTCTTCCACAGCTTTAAAAATCCAACCAAATCAGGAAACAACTTTGCAGAGTATTACCTGTTATGCTTCTCTGAACTATCAATAAATTTGTTTAACTCAAGAAGGGATCGCTATTTCCTCATTTCTGCCCTGCATAATAAGTATCAGCAGGTTAACTGGAAGATGTGTTTGCAAAGGTTGTATTGGGCTTACCTCTGCTAGCTTTGTCTTTCTGTGACTACATCTGCCATGACTAATCTCCAGGGTTAAGTATTGTTCTGGGTGGAGAAATGAAGGTGCCCTTCCTCTATGACTGGGAAGAACAGGTAAGCAGTGTTACTGCGTCATTTTTTTTGAGCTATTGAATATTTGTGTGAATTAAGGCTTGTCCAAGTTGGGAGGTAGTCAGAGGAATTATTCATTTATGAAGTGGTTTGGGCCGTATGGGGAGAGGAGTGCTTTAACTCTGCAGTAGGAACATCCCATAGGAACTTATATTGGAATTTCTTCTACAAGTTTGTCTATCCTTTGGTTCCATGTGCACTTCCAGAGCTGTGCAATTGCCAAAGCAGTTTTGGTTGCCTCTCACTTCTTGCCCCTGTGTAACTTTTTTCCACAGAACAAAGTCGCCGTGATGACCTGGAGAGCCTGGGCTATGTGCTCATGTATTTCAACCTGGGCTCGTTGCCCTGGCAGGGCCTCAAGGCTGCCACCAAGCGCCAAAAGTATGAGAGGATCAGCGAGAAGAAGATGTCAACGCCCATTGAGGTGCTCTGCAAAGGGTACCCTTGTAAGTGCTCTAATCTTGATGGCTGTCTTGTCTGGTGCATGGCGCTCTTCTGCTGGAACCCATGGAGTCTGAGACATGAAGGGCATGGCTCAATACCCCAAAAATTTGGCAAGGACCCACATGTGCTGCTGACGCCAGTGAAGAGAAAGGATAAGAGACCTATGATAATATAGTTCTGGTGCAGAAGTGGAGGATGTAGATGTTTGGGGTGGAGGGTCAGGCATTGTGTTACTAAGGGCATGAACATGCTGAGGAGGGTCTGTAGGACCTCAGAAACAGTCTGGAAAAGAGATAGGCAGTGAGGTGGAAGAGTATGCTGATAGTATTGAGTTACTCAGGATAGTAAGGATGCAGGCTGACTGTGAAGAATCCCAGAAATGACTGGGCAGTGCAGTGTCAAATGCAGTTCTGTGCAGGTAAACATGGAGTGATGTGTGTGAGGTGAGAGTAGGAGGATCAGTCCTCATGTCACAGGTAAAGTAATAGGCTCTGGGCTGACTATTACCACTCAAGAATGAGATCTTACAGTTGCAATGTATGGTTGTGTGAAAACATCAACTTCATGTTTAGTGGCTACTGAAAAATGCAAATCAGATATTAGGAATTATTAGGGGGGGGAAAAAACACAAACAGTATGCATAAATCTGTGGCTCTCCCCCACCTTACATGCAGAGTGTAGTTCTGATCCTTCCCTCCATTTCAGAAAGGATACAGTAGAGCTGGAAAAGGTCCCAAAAACACAAAAAGATGATCAGAGGTGAGGTGATTTCTATATAAGAAGCAACTAAGTGGGCTGGGATTCTTCAGTCTGGAAAAGAGATAACTAGAGGGGAGATGGTAGAAGTTTGCACTCTTCTTGTGCCTCCAGAACGTTGAATGGGACTGTTTGTTTTTGTTTTTCTTTTCTATTCCAATACAAGAACACAAAAGGATGTGGTTTTTCATATAGCTGGTGGTAGACCTGTGGAACTCCTTCCCAGAGGATCTTACGGCTGCTTAAAGCTTACAGGAGTTCAAGGAGGTATTGGACAACTACATGGAAGAGATCCACTGAGGGTTATTAAATACTTATAAACCACATCCAGCTTAGGAAGTCTCTGAGCTGAAAATAGCTGGAAGCTGGGCAAATACAAATGGACGTTTCAGACGTGCTTGCCCTGGTCTTACTCTTCTATAGCTGTCCAATTCTGGCTACTGTTCAAGACAGGCTACTGGACCAGGAGGACCTCTGGCCTGAGCAAGTACAGCTCTTCTTACATTGCTTACATCCACTCCTGTCTCTGCTGCTCTGGACTGCACTGGTCATCTTCACACCACGTAGGCCTGCCTTCCCAAATCTTAACTCCACCTATTCTTCAGGGATGTGTTCTTACTCTCCTTCAGCAGGCTCTGTGGCTTGCTACCTCTTGATTGAAAAAGCAGCCAGAAAAGGGAGATGTGCAAGCATATCTTTCAGTTAAAATAAGGATGGGCTCTTCTGTGGCCAGAGGTCTGCAACCAGCAGACTCCTTTTTCCTCCTTACACGGCTCTGTGTTTGTGTTGTTCTGATCTGGTAAACTGCTGTTGAAAGGCTGTGGTCCTCCCCAGTAGGAATGGGAGATAGACTGTGTTTAACAGCCAACTGTTTTCTCTGGTCTCTCCAGCTGAGTTCTCGACATACCTCAACTTCTGCCGCTCGCTGAGGTTTGATGACAAACCTGACTACTCATACCTGCGGCAGCTCTTCCGCAACCTCTTCCACCGCCAGGGCTTTTCCTACGACTACGTTTTTGACTGGAACATGCTTAAATTTGTGAGTGTGTGAGGAAAGGGCTGGAGTGGCAGGGGTTGATTCCTGACATGGGGATGGGGGAGGAAAGACGGAAGCTGTCTGTCCTTTGAGTGACTATACTTACCCATAGGGAGCAGCTTGAAAAGGGAGACCAGGCAGACGTGTTGAAAAGAGGTAGAGTTCTGTGGTCCTAACTTGGGATTATTTCTACTGTTGGATTAGTGAGTGTGTTTGATGCAGCATGTGTGTCAATATATACATAGACCTATAGCTATGTGTAGTTAGATTTTTTTCAGATGGAGAGAGCCATAGTCAGAGATGGGGCAGAGATGTGGATTGCAGTAACAACTATAATACCACATTATTTCTTTTGGGTTCATGGAGGAGACTGAAGCCCCTTTTGGGTGAAGTGGAAGGTGGTAGGGGAAAACTTGTTCTGGGGCTGGAGCTCTGCCCCATGTCATGCTTTCTTGGCATGAATTTTCTAGCTGGGGCTGCTGCTCTTTCTCTGTCCTGCCTTACAGCTGTGCATAACATGGAGTTTTCCTCTCTCTGCCTCAGGGAGCAGCCCGAAACCCTGAGGATATGGATCGGGAGCGGCGAGAACACGAGCGAGAAGAGCGGATGGGACAACTCCGGGGTTCGGCCACACGAGCGCTGCCCCCCGGCCCACCTGCTGGAGCCACTGCCAACCGTCTTCGCAATGTTGCCGAGCCCATGGCCTCCACCCCCACCTCCCGAATCCAACAGTCCGGTGAGTGGGGCAGGAGAGCTGGGGACTGGGGAGAGAGGGGTGCCACCCTTATTATTGACTGGAAACTGAGTATTGAATGATGTTCTTGCCTCATATTTCTCTGCCTCTGACAGGAAACACATCCCCCAGAGCAATCTCACGAGTGGACAGGGAGCGGAAGGTCAGCATGAGGTTACACCGAGGAGCTCCTGCCAACGTCTCCTCATCTGACCTCACAGGGCGGCAAGAAGTGTCACGGATTTCAGCATCACAGGTGAGTCCCTGCTGCGATATACATGGCCTTGGCTCACCTGTTCCAAAAAGACTTAAGGGCCCCAGAGTGGTTTTTACCACTGATTTGTTGGTGCTGATGTGAGCACAATGCCTGAAGCTTCTACAATGTGTTGAGGGGAGTGATACCAGGTGACGCCTTCATTATCCAGTTACAAATTTTCTGGACACCATGCTCAATGCAGTCTTCTTAGCTCTGCTTTGCTCAGAGTAAGCCTTCATGTGTTTGTCTTCCAGACCACAGTGGTTTGGAGAAGTGGAATGGTAAACCCTTGGGGGAGAGGCTGTCCCATAGAATGAGGCAAAGAAATAACACAGCCTCTGTGGTTTTGTGTCCTCTGTGTCCTTTGCTTGCTCTCCATTCCTTGACCATTCTTCCTCTCTCTTTTCTAGACGAGCGTGCCATTTGATCACCTTGGGAAGTGAGGAGCAATTGCCACTGGACCAGTGTTTGCTTAGGTGAGTCCATCCTCATGCCTGGGGTTCCCCCAAGGTGGGAATTTTTGGCACTAGGCATCAGGTTGAAGCTTTGCTGCTGTAGGATATTGGTGCACTTCCTTTCCCCTTTGTCTTACCTTGACAGGATGATTTTTGGCTTCAGAGGGAAGAATAAGGTTTGCTGGCAAAGCCTTGAGGATGTATTATCTTGCATGTAAAAGTATCTTTCCTCCATTTTTCCCAGAGGGTAGGGAGAGCGGAGAAAGTGGTAGGCTGGGGAGCCATTTTGTTAGTTCCTAATGAATGCTTTTCTGGCAGCGTGATAGTGTTGGAGAGGAGGATGCTGAGCAYAGTCACATGTGAGATTTTTGTGAGACTTTGCACAGCTAGTGAGTGCCTCTTCAAGAGGAAACAATAGTGGCTGGACAGGGTAGCTTTGAGGGGTGGCAGAAGTGTAAAAGAAAAGGGTAATTTGGTTTGTTAAATTCCAGTTGGCATTGCACATGCTGGAAGAGCCTTTTTTCTTCTAACTTTCTCTTCCCTTTTTCTCTCTCTTTTTTTTCTAGTGTCTTCACTGTATTTTTCTTTTAAAAAACAAAAACCCAAAAACAAACAAAAAATTAAAAAAGACAAAAGAACAAAAAAACCAGATTTTTTTTATTATTATTATTATTATTATTTTTTTTTTTTGCCAACGACGAGGAGTTAAGCTGCGCCTCCGCGCTGGTGCGAGCTGTTTCTGAGATGGCCACCTGCGTCCCCCAATGCGAGCGCCTCCAAGAAGCTGACGACGCGGGAGCCATGCAGGAACACCTCTGCTGCCTCTGCGCAGCTGCCCCCCCAGCCCCACCCTGGCCCTACCACCGCCCCCACTGGCTTCCCCCAGCTTCCTCTCCTGCCTGTCTGCTCCTTGTTTAGTTTTTTATTTTTTTCAAACTTCCCCTGCTTTTTTTTTTATTATTATTATTTTCAAATCAAATGGTTTCTAGACATCTAAATTTTAACTTTGCTCTCCTTTTTCTCTGAGGGCAGGGGGTGGATGTTTCTTTTTTTGCAGGAGTCTTATGGGCTGGGAGGGAATTGGATTCCAGCCATGCTTGATGGTAGAAGTCTGATTTTTATCATTATTAGCATTAAATGAATCTTAAGCTGTGGGAGGGGAATTGTAGCAATGGCCTAATCATAAGACTCAGGCTTCCTTTCCTCGGGTGGCCCCTCTGTGTTTTTTTGGGCTGTAAGGGGAAGTGCCAGACTTAGGATCTGAGTGGTCCCCACGCCAAAGGATGTGTGGAGAGGCACCTGGTTACAAGGAGGATGAGAAGGCTGAAGCTGAAAGACGGGAAGATGAGAACCCCCTTCCCCTCCCTGCAGCAGGGTCTTTTTTTGTCTAGTTGTGTGTCTTTTGTTTTTTTTCCCCCCTTTTTATTAAAACTTGTTTTAATTCCTGCGGAGAAAGTGTGGGACTCGAGAAGAGAGGGGCATGCAGAAACTGGAGTTGGGTGTTTTTACCAGAGCAATGGCTCTTCCTCTCTCCTTCCCTCTTGCAGCCCTGAGTAAGATCCAGCATACATGCACAACCCCTTCCTGCCCTCTTCTCCCCCCCCCACTTTAGTTGTTTTTAAAATATAATTTAGGAATACTGAAGCTGCTTTGTGGCACTTGGGGCTTTGAAACACAATGATCACCACTGCGACCTATGGCCTGTAGCAGACACACTGTCACTGTAGTGTGGAGCCAATGGGTTGTTGGCAGGGCAGGGAGGGTGGGGTTAGTCTTTTTGTTTGTTCGTTTTTATCCTTTCTATTTAACACTTTATTTTTCCTCCCTATTTTTTTCCTAATTTATTTACCCCTCTTACTGTCTCTTTCTCTCTCTTTTTTTTTTAATTAAAGAGCAAAACTTTTTATTACTTTGTAATTTAAAAAAACAAAAAAAAAACCTGAAGAACTTTGGGGGGGATTTTGTACTTTTTTCCTGTGTAAATATTGGACTTTTTTGAGCTTTATCGTGGTTGTTAATTTGAAGTAATAAAGTAGAAAATGATAAAGTGATGCTGGTATTTGTCATTTCTTTCTTTCCTGGCATCTTGCTTGGAGTGACGTCCTACAGGCTGGAAGTGCTTTCTTGTGGCCAAACCTGTTCCCAAGTTCCAGGAATGAGTTTGATCAGAATTAGCGGAGGGGAGGGGGAAAGCATAGGGCTGAAGCACCTAAAAATAAGTCTGAGCTGATGTCTGAAGTTGCACTTGGTCTGCACAGCAGCCTTGGAACTGTGAGAGCAATGTGACATACAATTTGGGATCTCCCAGTTCCTGGATTTGAGCCGCTCGTGTCCCATGCATCTGGCCTCGAGGAAGAGAGCAACAGGAAGGTTTCCACACCGCTTGGTTTGTGCGCACACTGTGTGCCTGTCAGAGCTGGATTCCTCTGTGCTGCAGCAGCTACCGAAGGTAGATCCTGTGTTTTGTGGTCACTTGCTTTCTTCCTCTATCCTCAAAAATCCATGATTGAGGAAAGGGAAGGAGAGGAGGGAGAGCTGCAGCCGCAAGCACCTAAGGGCAGCGCTGTGCCTCATGCAAATGAGAGAAGCTCCCTATAATGTTACTTGCTGCTTTGGTGTCTGTTTGCGGCTCCTGGTGTGTGGGGTTTTTTGGTTTTGGTTGCCTGGTCTGTCTGGCAGTACATTCGTAAATTTTAAGTGATCTATTATCTTTCTAAATCTCTGCTCCAGTAGTTAAGCCTCTCATCCAGTTTATGCAGGGAAACATATTTACATATTTCTTGAAGGCTGTAAAACTCCTGAAATTGATTTTTTTTTTTTTTTTTTTTTTTTTTTTAACACCTGCAAATAAATGATGAGCTGGAAGAATCTGTGAAATCGTCGAAGCCTGTTCCTCTGTTAGCTAGGCAGGAAGAGCTACTCCTTCATTTGCTTACTGTGTGGGGGCTTCCAGCTTTTCAGATGAGAGGAGTAAGAGGGGAGGGAAGATGAAGGTAATTCACCCATGCATTGTGTTTGGCAGCTATGAGGTATTGTTCTGTCCCCTCCATCCTGCACTACTCATAAGTCTGTTTTAAGTGCCCATTACTGCCCATCTATATTTATATGTGTGTGTATGTATATATATATATATTTTTTTGAGGGAATAGAAAGAAATTAGACTTTTCTCAATCCTGTTTTTGAGGAAGAGGAGTTCCTGACAGCGTAAGTAGCAGTGTTGTAACGTCTGCAAGTTAACTGTGCTTGAAGATAACGCCTGCCTCTGCATGGTGCATTTGCTCCATCCAGTGAATGACCTCACTGAAATGTAGCAGAGGCAGCGAGGCCTGGCTTTAGGAGATGGTGCTATGTTTTGGATAGGAGTCCCATTCTGGGCTGGGAGAACAAATGTTTTGGGAGCCACAGGGCAAAGGTCCATAGGGTGCATCTATGTTGCTAAAGAAGAGGTCAAGCCTCCCCCTAAGCAAGCAGCTTTGTCAAAGGCACCTCTGGCTGGCCAACAGCTGCTCTTGCTAAACTTGTCCCAAGTCTGAGCAATTTCCTTGCAAATAGTTTTTTGGGGGCTTGGGGTTTGTGTTGTGGGGTGTGTGGGTGTTTTTCGTGCTTTTTTTTTTTTTTTTTTTGATTGAAAAGCCATTGTTTTGGCTTGAATGGAGACATTGATGCACGCTTTTGCCTTGAGGATGCTTTCCTCCCTTGGTCCCATGCTGGGAAAAGGAAACCTGAAGCTGAAGTGGAAATCTGCCCCCAGAGGATCTTCCTGTTAGCATGGCTGGAGTCAAACGGTGTGGAAAAAGTTGCTCAGGCAATGGAAACATCTTCCAGAGGGAGCTACTCAGGAGGGTCTAGGTGCACATGCTGTCCGGCCTCTCTATGCTAGAGTGGAGGCTTGGCACCTGCGTGCCGCTGGCTATGCGCTGCCCGTTGGATGTGGCCACAGCCTTCATGTGGGCACCGGCCACGGGGTGAGAAGGGGCAGGAAGTGGTTTGGTCTCCTGGGGCTAAAAAAAAGGTCCCCAAGGTGATTCAAAAGAGGTGTCGAATGAGGCACCTTCCCCTGCCAGGGAGGGAGTGGGTGCCCTGCGTGGGCCAAGGGGCTGGTCCTACTCCTGTCCCCCGCGGCAGAGGAGGGGCGATGGCGCAGGGCCGGGGGGAGGGGGGAACATGAGCTTCCCCACGCGTGGGTGGGTTGAAGCCTCTGGAGCTGCCTTAACGCTGTTCTTAGTCACAGGGCCACCTCATCCTTCCTGGAGTCCTGCCAAGCCGCTGCGGTGCGGTCTTTACTCGCTCAATGCGGCGGCAAGGCCCGTGGGACGCAGTCGCACGTGGGACGCAACCGCCGCCCCGGGAGCGCGGCGCGGCCCCTTTAAGAGGCCGCCGGTTACGTCACCCCACTCACACCGCCCCGCCCCTCCGTGGGGCGGGGGCGGGGCG